>NC_136001.1:30933927-31204824 GCF_048128805.1 Centroberyx gerrardi
CCGTGAGCTTTGAAGTCGTCTGACGAATTTCAGCGACATAAACACAGGACTCGCCGAACTATATCTAAATATTATCTCAGTGTGAGACAGATGGATGGGTGTGAGAGAATCTCCACAGAAAATGTATTTTGCTCAAATGGATCTCTGAGGAGCTGGCTGTAGGTAGGCTGTATGAGAAATGGGAGCTTGGTGGGGTTTAAAGAGGAGAGACTTGATTTGAGTTGATTCACCTCTGGCAAAAAAAAAAAAAAAAAGGCAATGTTTAAAATGGTGGATGGAGGAACAGTGACAACATCATTTCATCAGAAAATTCATTTGAGCAAAACAAATTTTATAGAGGAGATTTCCTTGTTGGAGCACCTGCATAAATCTGCATATTAATGAGGAAAAGTACTGTAAACTACTCCTTAATGCTTTAAGATATGGAGCTCATGTTAATATCACCCATGTGTAGACAAGTATGTTGACATGGAAATATTTGCTAATGAATGCATCAATTAGCTTAATTAATGGACTCATTAGCATAACTGGTTATATTTAATATATTATGGTGATTATGGTGGGACATTAGGCAGCTCTTGCCTCTTGTACTTTTATGTAGTTCTTTCCCAGCAAACATTTTGATGCTGAATAGACGTTGATGTGCCTGCACCAACGCTGAAAACCCACAAAACATGAAAGTTCAAACTCGTCCATAGCAGCTACCTGCAACATTTATAACTGTAATGCAATCAGAGTTTCCAAAGCTGTTTTAATATGACTTTCCACAATGTCATATCGTGAAAGATTTCTGCTCGTTTGGGATGACTCCTGCACGCTGCGACCTGCTTGATGGGATGATACGCCTCTGAGACAGTTCTCTCATTCGGTATCTGACAGCTCCTCCTCGGCCTAGAGTGGCGAGCTGAAAGAGAGAGAAAGCTATTAGAGCGGGAGTATAGCCTAGAGCTGCTTTCTTCAGTCAGAAACGCTCTGGGCAATCGGACGACTCTGGAGGAGCCCGAGCTCGGCCGAGGCCAAGGGAGATCTCCATCAATCAGTCTCTAACGTGAGCCGAGCCGGGACGTACAGTATTGCCCTCCCCCTCTTTCCGCTCATCGCTCCTGGACGCCTGGACCTCAGCTGGCCCTTCGTGCCCCCACAATAGCTGCAATTACAGGGGCAGCGGTCCCCCGGGTGGCGGCTGGCTCCCGGGGGCCGTTAGGGGCGGAGCGGGGACGCCGGCCACGGGGCATCTTTATTGGTTTCCTTGGGCTCGGACTGTAGAGGCGATGATAACGCCGCCCCTGCCCGTTTATCACCCGTCCCTGCAGGGAGAGCGCCGTATTCTTAGTGGGGGGATTAACGGTGTCCAGGCGCAGCGGGTGAGGAGCGGACACACGCCTATCTGACAGGAAACACTATACGACGCAGGAGAGCGAGGCCTTTAATGAACTCCGAGGAGAGCGAGAGAGCAGGTCAGGGCAAGGTGGCGCACCTTAGATAATGGCACCAATGTGTCTCGCCGGCTCCCGCGGTTTCTCATTCATGCCCGTCGGTCTCTAAAGCCTCGTCTGCGATCCAGGGGGAACGCGGCTTCAAGCTCTTATCTGAATCGCAGCGTGCAAATGTCTGACACCCCATGAACTGTGCTGTGTTTTTCTTCAGTGTTGCAGATGCCTGGCTGAGACTTCAATCTGTTGAGGAAATGTAGGTCACATGGTAAAATGGTAAATTACCATGAGGGATAAACACGATAATAGGATCTGTTCTGCCAACTGAATCAGCAGAACACTGTGGAACGTTGGGTGAGGTTTGTTGCCTCAGCTGGTTTTCTCTGTGAAACACAAACCAGCATATTTTTTTTAATAATCATTTCCTGCTGTAATGGTAATGAAACAAATTTTCCAAAACGGGACTTACATGTAAGTCAGTGCGCCCTACATGAACCAACTGTCAAATCCCAACCAGGGTAGTGTGTATGGGAAGAACAGCATTATGGGGGCTTTCTTTGTCATGTCAGTGATAGATAAGTATGATTTTCACTCACTCAACTTCTGAGCTCCCTTTCTTTCCCTCTATCAGCTACCGCCTAGAAGCAGAGGGATATTATTTTTCTTGATAAAAGAAAAAAAAAAATCCATTGTGACTAACAACAGACATGGACTAAGAAAAGTATGAAAATTGTTTTGTCAATTTCAAAGCGAAGAGAGCGCCTCGATAATTCCAGCATCTTGCCACACTTTTCAGTCTTTGCCTTGTTCTTAAAAGAAGCCGCAGCATTATATTGACATCTCTTCAATTGATCAGCAAGGGGTTTGAATACACTGTTGCTGACTGACTCCATTCTCCTCCTCTTGTTGTTCAGTTTCTCTATGGGCCTCATGTGGCCGCGCAACATTTCACGAGTCTCAACTTACGCCAAGGATGGAGAATTTGCCTCCCAAGTGTGCAGCTCGTATTAAAATATTATGCTTCATGTTTCCATTTGTGTCATATATGCCATTTGGTGAACGAGCATATCCAAAGCATCTTAGAATTACCATGATTACTTACATTTGGAGTATGGTGGCAGCAGTGGGATCAAACCCCCAACTCTACCTACTGAACCACACATTATTTTCTAGATTTATACAGTTGGCTAGTCCTAATCTTCCCCCGCGAAAAAGAAGTTCTGTAGCAGTTGTGCAGTGGGTGTGTTGATCCCCAGGCCTCAGCCAGTTAAAGGCCTATCAATTAAAACAAGCCTGAGCCGGGGTAAAGGGCTTGTCCTTCCCCAGGTGCCAAATGAATTCTGCAGTTATTAGCATAAAGCTTCCCTCCAGCTCATTTAGCTGCAGCCCACAGCTGGGTACATGAAGAACTGCACCTGGTGCAGCCAACACCGCCATTCCCCCACAGATCCTCCATTCGCCTAGCAGTAGTAGTTATAAAATGGCAGCATGTCATGTCAGCATGACTGGCATAAGATATTGTACGTGTAAATTTGGGAATTTTATCATCATGTTTCCTGTCAGCTGTGCAAAATGGACATTTCCCAGTGAATCCGTGATTTCTCTTGATGGAAGGTTCCTCTTAATGGGGCTCAAACAATAGGGCGCCTCAGCAAATGAACGAAAAAGACCTTGACATGGGATCTTCTTTGTCTAACACTATTTACTACCACCTATTCATCTTTTCATATGCGCATCCCGTAGAGGTGTATGCTGGTTAAAGAGGTGATCAGGCACGGACGACGTCTCACTCTGCCTGCAGTAAGATGGCAGACCCTGGGCTCTAGAGAGCCGCATGATGAATGGTCTCCCATTTGGCTGCACCTTCTGCTCAATAACATGCTGCCTGCCCCCCTGAATGGGATGCCCCCCTCCAACTGTCAACCAGACAAAGGAAAGTGTTTACGGGGGTCCTTAATAAGGCGAGGGGAACATGTGTGGCCTCGTGCATAACCTTGCCTCTTGTGGCACTGAACAAATAAAAGTGAAAGGATTTTACTGCACCATTCTTAGCTGCTCTTTGACAATGCACGGGTTGTTAAAAGCATGTGATAATCCTTTCGTCTGTTTGGACAATAGATTACAGCATTAACTCGCTAGATCAGTGAATCTGTGTTGAGAAACAGCACAACTCCTAACATACCCTCAAGCTATGCGCCGCGTATTCACTGAAGGGAGACACCCATTTAATTGAAGATTCAAATATTCTGTTGACTGAGGGGAAATTTTAATTACTTTAACACTATATTGCTTTGAATTCATTAGTAGTCCAAGCCTGCAATTAACTGGTACAACCATTATACAGTAAGATGGGACGCATGAGAGAATGAAGACGGATTTTGTGTTTTGCTCGGCGGTGGCATCCGACAGCGTGCTTTGCAACGCCGTGCGCTTTACTCCGCTGTTTTTACGACTCACAGCCTGTTACAAAATGCTGTCTGTTCTCACTTCAAAGACGCACGTCAGGATGAATAATCTGCTGTATCGGTTCATGCAGTCCCCCCCCCCCCCTCGTCCCGCTCCACGGCACTCTGAGCTGATGGAGCCGGTGCTGAAAGCTGTAGCGGCGCTGGTGGTGCAGCCAGCCTCTGGATCAACATGGGCAGCGAGCGCTCTCTGCCAGGACGTTATTGACAGTGGCAGGATGTGTCTGTGCTGGATCGTGGGAGAGGGCAGCGACGCCCATCCAGCAGTGATATGAAGGCAAAGAAGAACCAAAGAACTCAGTTGTGCGGAAAGTCTTTATTTTACATTGGCAATCTGTACCATTCTGCACACACATGTATTCTTCTCTATGTGGGATACACAGTACCGACAAGCCAAGACATGCTGGGCCCTGAAGCATCGTTTTCCAGTTAAAACCATGTAGATGCCATGTGATCGTTAAACACTTTGATTTGTTGCACTGGATTGTGTTTTGGAGAACATATGTAATCATGAACTATTGATGACCTACGCTCTTATAATCATTATTAATTCATGAATGCATCTGTACTAGTCTGTGCTACTGTATGTAGCATCATCAGTAGCGCGATGAATTGTCGATGGTGGGGTGTGCGCTCTTCCATTGCACCCAGGCTCCTGATCAAGATGTGAATTCATCAAGTGATGGTAATACGAAGACGACGTTTGAATAGAGTTTGTTTGCAATCAGGCTGATTGGTCTACACCAACATTGTGGATAGTGCTTCTCCTCACTGTGACCTCGGCACTCAGCTCTCCCCTGCTTCATCTTTCTCTCTCGGTCTGTTTCTCTCTGTGTGTCTCCTAACCAATCAGCAAGAGTCACATCAAGGATCCATTAGTGTTTTTTATTGCTGTGTTTAGGGTTGCCGTAGCAACCGGCCCGGGCGTTCTGTGTGTGTATGTGTGGAGGCCGGCCCCCTCGGGTGCCGGCTTCGCCCCTGTGCGCACCATGTGCTGCTGCTGATTAGCTCCTCTCTGAGCAGCCCGGGCCTGGCAGAGGCTGTGCAGCATCTGATAAAGCCTAATTGATACGGCCACCGAGGGAGGCCTTTGTGTGCTTTGTTGGCCCGGCGAGGCGCACGAGAGTCAGACCTTGTCAGTGTGGCCGATTAGACAATAGGAGCAGCTGTAACTCAACTCTGAGGAGCAGCGATGATGGAGACAGGATCCTCCTGTTCTATTGACTGACCGGGACCTGTGATAGAGTGAGCTTGGAGAGGCAGAGGAGGAGAAGGAGGAGGCCCGGCTGGCTCGGGATACGACGAAAATCTGTGGGGGTTGTGCTGGGACGAATCAGGTCCCTGCCACCCCCCCCCCCCCTCCCCTCTCTTTCTCTCTTTCTCACCCACTAACTCCAGGAGAAACCATGGCGTCCGGTGCCTGACATCTCTATCAAGGCACTGGGAGCTGATGCCTGGTACAGAGAGGATACCTGGACCTGCAGGGGGCTGGCTAGAGCCTGCAGGGCTGTGAACGGGACAGCTCAACACCAACAATAGGAGGAGAGGGATGCAGGTCCAGCCCCCTCCATGTGGCCCAGATACAGACAGGCAGGTGCTGAGATGGGACTGTGCCATGTGGGGTGTCAGTGTTGATGCCATGCAGCTTAAACTGTGCTGCTAAGATGCCGGATCTGCCTTTGTCCTTGTAAATGCAAACCATTCTTTTTAAACAGACACTATTTTATTAAGGACACCATAAGCGATGCTATTTTTAATCATTTTCTAAGCCTTTGTATCTGGCAGAGAAAATGTTGAAGTTCAAAGCTTTTTGTTTGGATTACTGGCAGTTCCTCTGTCTGCAGCCTTTGCATGGTTTCTATAAAAGGTAAGGTTCTATATATTACGCCTGTTTTACAGTGGTTGGATACGGTACTTTATATTGTGTCTTATTATTTTTTTTTTCTAACCTAGCTTACAGAAAGCACACATAACTAGGACCCTGTTAAAGTGGATGCATTATTGGGATAATGCATCATAAAATCAGCTCAAAGACATGCTTTGTGGTAACTCTGTGGGAGTTTGACAAACAAAGGCATTGGGCGCACAGTGTGAGCAGACGTCTTTTTCTGTTGTCCCGTGTCTCAAAGTTACACGGTTGAACCGGACATCAGTGATGGACCGCCACAATGTCCCGGCCTCTGTCCTGCCTGTATCAAGACCCACACTGGACCCTGTTTTTTTCCCAGGGCTGAGAGGAGCTGAACTGAGGCACGGGGCCCACGTGTCAGCTATAGGTCAACCGGTCTGAATGGTAGCACTATTGTTTTGGTTTGCCCCTGACAAGCTCCACCACAGTATCCTTCCACTCAGTCTATTGTGTGTGTGGTCCCAGTTACGGCTATTAGCTCAGCAGCATGAGGTGACACGTGTGCTCTGTAGTCTACTGCCACTATCAGTGTTGTCCTGTCTAATAGGTGTCCACTATCCATCTTCAGCTCTGGGAATTGGATGATGTGACTGTCTTGTGTTTGTGTTTTCTGAGGGATAGAGGCTTTGCATTTGCATCACAAATCTCCTAGCAACCACAGCTGGAGCCATCACAGAGGTCCAGTAGAGAATTTGCTGTACACATATACAGTAACAACCTGGCTAGAAAAAGAGATATACCTGAAAAAGATTCTTGTGGTGTGGGTGTAGCTCAATTCAGTAATGTTGGAAGTCAAAGTGAATAGTGTGATAAGGTAGATTTGTTTCCAAATGTAGGTTACTGTGACACAGTAAACTGTCTTGTCTTTAGCCCTAGTCTCTACTTGAAAACACTCGATCAAAATACAAAATCGATCAGATGTATCATTGGTGAAATGATCAGTCCCCAGTCCAAAGCACTGAAATTAACCATTCAGTTCTGTTCAGAAACACAACCAGCTATTCACAGCCACTTTCGCCAGAGAGTTGAGGACCTCCAATATGGCTGCCAGAGGGTGAGTTACACTACCTGAGAGCCCTCCGTTACACTGACTCAAGACTTCTGTTCTATCATTCAAATGGGTTTAAAATATATGCCACCAAAACAAGCGATGCACTCAACTTGAAAGCTAAATTTAGCAGTTTTGCCTTGGCCTCTGTACAGTCCCATTTTCTCTGTGTAATGAGAAAGGGGCCCCTGGGGTCAGTTGAAGTGAGAAAACTCTTGGTCTGGTTCAGAGAATGGTAATCAAAAACCAGAATATGTGATGTGGAGGGAGCATCTCTTGCCTGTGAATAGTCAAACACCTCAAGGCCATATTTATTCATGAGTCCGCCCATCCCCCCCCCCCCCGTCCCCTCCGTGCAGCCATGTCTCTGGGGGGGGGGGGGCGAAGACAAAAAACGTTCCCCCCTCGCCACGGGTTAACGCTTGTGTGTTCCCATTTAAATACCAGTCAGAGATTGCATGGTGAAGACCCGTCTCATGAAGCTGAGGATGATCCAACCTCGCGTGTTGTTTTGGAGTATTGTATAACTGTGATTATTCATTCTGTGGTTTTAGGGGGGTTTTTGGGAGCCAGAAAGTGAACTGAAATCAGCTGCAGTTTTGTGTTGGGTCAATATGAGGTTGTGAACAAAGGGAGTCAGCCAGGGGACAGCGTACCTTAATTCAGTACTTACACAGATCACAGCAATTACTGTCATTCACACAATAGTGTTTTCAGACACTTTGATGATAGTGTTCAGAAATTTTCCATTCAGTTGGACAATCAGCAGCAATTATTGAGTTAACATGCATTCGCTTGAACTTTCCCGGAGTCACGCGTTTTTTCTGCGTCTTTATACAGATATTTTGAATTGCTATGTCTTTATATTCACCTCTGCTGCCCTCCCCTCCTCCAGTAAGGCGATGACCCCATCTGTAGTCTGTCAACCCCGTACCATTCGTCTGTTAATGGATCTACCTGCGTGTTAAAAGCTGGAGATGACAGTAATGGCGCTTGTTTGAGGGGGCATGAAGAGAACCTGTGAATGTATGTGCTGCTGGCGTTGAGGCAGCGAGACGGGAAGCTCGCCGATGGTGCGCACTAACCTCTCTGCTGCCGCGGGTCACTGGCTCCCATGAAGCTGTCCAAACACAGTAGTTCATAGCAGCTCTAAAGACTCCCCCACCCCCCCCCTCCTCATCCCCGTACCTTAATCATTCACACCCACCGACTCCATTCTGCTCCACATTTCTTTCTCATTCACTTCTCCCAGGCAGACGTGACCTGAGCCCCACCGCGTACCGTAGTTAACTCTGACTGAGTGATTGCACATAAACGTGCCTCCTTTATGTATTTCTATTCCCCCACTCAGATGGGGGACCGTGCCCTTTTTCTCAAGGGTCCATTTGATTAAAGTGTTTCTATCTGCAGATAACAGGCAGGGTCTTGGCCCTTTGTATTTCATACTTATTGTGGACCGAGGCGGGGGGGGGGGGGTGCGGCCTCTGCTGAGGACAAAACGCAGGATAACAATAGGCTTTCTGAAGGCGTGAAGCAGGTCCCTGGTATTCCTCAGAGCTATCCCGGCTCCGACCCCTTATAAGTCCAGATGAATTTGAGATAAATCCCACAGCGAGGCTTTCAGGATGCAGAGCCGCTCACCCAAATAATGAGGATGGCCTCAATTTGGTCTTTCATCATCAGAGAAGGCCACTCTCTATAACGGGACGCAGAAGAAAGCAGTAGCCCAGCTAGCAAATTGTTTTGTGTGAAATGTTGTGTTAAAAAGACTGTGGCATATTTAATAGGGTGTTAATTGCATTCATTTATGGGCCAAACCAAGCACAGGCCTGTGAATCTGTTGGTCTCCCAAGCATACACTGACACTGGGCTCTGTCATAGTTTGCCAGCAGTCAGATTCACACTGAGCGCTGCAGGGTGCTCGGTCTGCCAGCCCGTTCTCCGCTGCTGAGTGGCAGACATGCCTCGTAGCGGTCAGTTTGATATCAGCCACTCGCTCCGGTTTTCTTCATGGCGTGAAATGGGAACATCAAAGTCTGGAGCCCTTGTCAAATTGATCTGCTGTTTGACTGTGAACAAGCGTGACGCTGCAGCTCAGACTCGCAATCAGTGCAACATCAGTGCTTTGTACCCTTTGGGGTGGCGTGGCGTGATGTTGGCGCTCCCTGTTGTTGATCAGTTTGTATTTGCTATTAATTATGTCTGCCATATTGCATCTGATATTAATCTCGTTGCCCCGCTGTCTTTGGGATATTCTGGGAAGGAAGAGAAGGCAAACTTTCTGAAACAGGGTTCAATTTTCTGAGGTCTCAAAATTGAACTGTTTTTTACCAGATTAACCACTGTGGTTTTCCTGACTGCCAATAGCTAAGCCTGCTATGAATGGGGGGTAGCGAGGGACAGAGAGAGATGGTTGGCAGCTGCTCAGAGGAAGGCCACAGAGGCCAACGAAGAGAGCAAATACTTGGCTATTCTTAAACGTCTAAAATAACAAAGGCAAACTTCTCACGTGGACACTGTATGGATTTGCATTACTGCGTGTCAGCATATCCTTTACATGAAGCTAAAGCTTGTTTTGAACATTTGCCCGACGACGACCAATTGCAGCGAGCGTAGTTGACATCGTTCCAAGCAACGGAAACTACCGCAAAATATGTCTAGGATATTATAAAAACTGAATGGAGCGCTATCCAAGAATGGCCCTCCTTAATGGAAAAAGCTAGTCTTGCTTATGGGTAGCATTTGTCTGCTCAGCACCATAAATCACATCGATATAGGCGTGTAGTAATTCATCCTGTGAGCGTGGAACAAAAGCAATGGAAGCTGGGATGAAAGTTCTAGTAGTTCTAATAGAAAGTTCTAGTCTGAAGTACATTGCATGGTATGAATCTATGGTATGAATGTAGATCGCAGCGTCACTTTTCAGCCACATCTCAGAGAGATCCAGCATCTTTCCACTGTTTGGTCCCAGGTGGAGTGACACCCATGGTGGCTTCACTGCCTCCACCACCGCATGTAGTCCAGGAGAGTCCCCCGGCCTTTTCACCACATGGCGAGCCGTGGCCGGTTGGCGTGTGCAGCGCTGGTGAACGGCGACTGGGAGCCTGGCCACTAAGCCTGGGGTCCCAAAGGACAGCTGTGGCGCCTGCCGGGAATCTGGAGCCACAATACGGGAGAACAGAGCGCTAATCTACTCTACAGACTCCCGCGTCGACCGCCCACGCCCTCCAGGCCAATCGTGCTTCCTTCGCCGCATCGCAGCGCTCCTCTGCTCCTTTTATGCGAAGCTGCCTTACCTTGGCACAGCGCTCACTGGGCTATGGCAGAGGATCTCCAGGCTGTACATCTGTTCAGAGCCAGCGCCTCGCCCCGAGCCCGCTTCATCGGGCCAGCACATCTTTTGCACACACGTCACATATTTCACGGCTCCAAAGTTCAGCGCTGAACTTTAACTTTTCATTCCGTCCTGCTGGCTCAGTGAAGCGGTTTTAACTGCGCCGCCTGTGATGTTTTACCCTCCTCGACTTTGTTTTGAAACGGCTTGATAAGCGGCGCGTTAAAGGCGGCGCGGTGTGTCCGCTGATGAGCCACGCCTACCGCACCCTTCCCCTCCCTCTCCCTTTCCTTCCCTCTGCTCACCACATCGCTCGGTTGTGGATTTGTGCTTCCAGAACTGCCCTCTGGCCTCGCATTTCTCTGCAGCACGCAGCAATGTGATAAAAACATTAAAGGATCGCAGCAGAATGGTAATATTGTTTGAAGTTTTTGCACAAAAGTTCAAGGCTTCAGCTGCCCAGCAGAATATAATATTTTGGCCAAAGGCAATATTGCATGTATTTTCCTTCCCTACTTTGCTCCGTTGCACTTAACCATAAGTCGCTCAGTATCTCACTAACTTTTTTTTTTATCGCTTCTTCTCCCTCTCTGCTTTGTGTCTCGCTGTATATTCAGTTTTCGCTTGCATTGATTCTGCTGGGGCGTTTATTGGGTGTTTGGCGTGATCCTCGTTTTTACTCTTTATTGTCTTTCTCCCGGCAGATTCTGCTTTGCACTCCTCACCATAGCGGCTATGATCTCACAGGCTGGATCTGACAGCAGCAGCCATCCGGTTGTGTTTTATGCCCCTTAGGTCACACCACCACATAGGAGCTATTTAGTGTTTGAATTCCATTACGTTACAGGGTCCCCCACCCCCACCTCCACCCCGACTCCCCCATAGCCTGTTTCAAGATGAGACCTGGCGCTTTGAACTATGGCACCGGACTGGTACAATGAGACCAAACAGTCCTCAGCTCCCAGACGGCTCAGACAGAGCCAAACAGATGATTTAGGGGGCATTGTGTGGCGGCAGTAAGCGATAGGCTGCCGAGGAAAGGGCGGTGGAATGCGAACATGTGCTAGCATTACAGGAGCGAAGCGAGGAGAGGTTTTTCTCCCTGTGTAGTCCACTTAGCCTTACTTGGTAATGCTGGATGAGGCTGGGCTCTGCTCTCCTCAGACAAGAGCAGTTTGGTGTGGCTGAGAAAAAAAAAAAAAAAACTTAGAGGGAGAGCAGGAACTCACGAGGGGCAGTGACTGAAGTAACCCAACCCCTAGCAGGGCGAATTAGTCATTTTTCCTCAGGAGCCAAAAAAGAGTAGTACATGTTTTGTGGTAAAGTGGAGAGAGAGGGAAGGAGTGGCATGGGTGGATGCTGGTAGAAGGACCGCTGCTCTTCTCTCATGCGGACCGTGTGCAGCCCCGAGTTGCTCAAAACATTGGTGTCCTTTTTTACCCCTCGGCCTCGCCCCAAAGAACTTACACCATCCGAGTCTCAAGTCTCCAGCCCGACGATGTCAGGGCCATGTGGAATCTAATGTGGAAGTACTGCATTTCAGTGCGGACGATAAGGTAGGGGGGATCCTGTTACAGAGCTCCCAAGCATGGCGTTGCACTGCTGGGAAAGCCATCAGCCTTGTACCGGTCCCTGCGCTGGGGGAAATGCTCGCTCACTGTTTTATATATTTGGACACCTGTACCACAGATCGACATCTGGACCACAGCATCTCTCACATGGGAAAACCTGCAGAATTAGTCCGGCTGAAGCATGAGGCTTTTTGTTTTGCTCTTACAGTTCATTTTTAATTCATTCTGTTCAAAAAAATAATTTATGGAATTACTTTTTGACTTTATAAAAAGTTGTTGTCTAAAGTTCTCACTCTTTTATGTGTTTTGCCAACTGTACCATACATCTTCATCTGGAGCACAGCTTATGGAAAATGTGCCAAATTCAGGCACAGGTCAGGTTGGGACATGAGGCGTTCGTTTAATGGTCTTACAGTTCATTTTGATCGGGCTGTGAGAGTTGTTTTAACCTGTTCTGATAAAAAAAAAAAAAAAAAAGTGCATTCTTATTCATGGGAGAGTCAAGCTACAGCAGAAGATGGGAAGATGATTTATTAATTTGCACTGAACACTTCATATTTCCCTGTAGTATTGATCGAAACATGCTCTATTTGCACCTTCGTAGTGATTATTAATGTGATGCACACCACCTCTGTTAGTTGTCAGTTGTGTTATTCAGTACAGTATGCCAGTTGAAACGAGATGCTGTAGGAGAGGGGTTAAAGCATTAATGGTTCTGCACAGTGATTTCACTACAGCAAGGCTAAAATTAGTGGCCGGCGTGGCTAGAGCAGCCTTAGTCAGCAGTAGCCAATCACCAGTCATAAACTCCTAAGGTCTGTAATTCCAGTCTCCCATGGGTTGGCCAGCCACAGCTTCAAGTTTATGTTTTAATAGAGAGAAATGTTCCTCTCTCTCACCAAGTCGAGTCATTTTATTGAATTTCTGATCCCTGTCTGGTACAACGCACGCACACCATCTTGTGTAACTTGGCCATCAGACATTTTCCGTCTCTACTCATTTCTCATGAATGCCACAGTTACATGGTTTTTCCTCTTGGCTCGGAGTCCCTCCTGTCTGGTCTAATAAACATTACCATACAGTCACTCACATACTGTATGTACACAGGACATAAATACTTTCTGCTGTGGCTGAGGTCAAATGTGTGATTTATTTAAATGAATGTTAGTTGTCCATGAACATATTTGCAGTATTAGTGTTTTCCTCCACTACCTACACTGTGTGTCTCTGGGCTGCAGTAACAGTAAACCATACAATCCAGCCTGTGTGGACTGTAGTTAAAGCGTGCCCTCTCATTTGAGCAGTTCTCAGTGTTCGCGGTCTGCTTTACACACCTAAGGCCCTTTTTACAATGTTTTTGTTGAGGCTGACAGATTGACCTTTTGATAGCACTCTTCACTGAGCGAGGGGAGAAGACGGCGTCGTCGGCCCGCACACACTCCAGCGGGCAGGACATTCCTGAAGACAGGAGTCATCCCTCTGTAATTCTCTTTTCACATGGAGCTCTCCTTTACTCATGTTCTCCTCTGACCCAGCTTCTCTGGTTTTTCTCTCAGCTAATGCCTGACTACATACCAGCCCCCTCTGTGTCTGTGTCTGTGTCTGTCTGTGTGTGTGTGTGTGTGTGTGTGCGTGCGTTTTGTGAGTGTCTTTACCCAATCCCCTATCTGCGGGGAATTTTTAACCTGCTTCACTGGAGCTGTTTTGTAATAAATTCTCTTTAAAGGGCTTGGCTTCTCAGCAGAGGCTGGCATGGCTGTGTTGGAGCTCTTGGGGAGACTATATTTTTCAAAGGCTGCGTTTCTAAAGCATGCAGGCCCTTTAAAAAGGTTTGCCAGTGAAACAGTAGAGGCCAGGGGAATCTGATCTGCCCATTTCAACTGCAAGCTTAGGGAGCGCAGGGTATTATTAATTTAACTCAGGCTCAGACTGGAGCTCGAACAGCCAGTCGAGGTGACCTGCGCGTCCGTTTGTCTGTCCGCCCGCGTCCTTCTGTTACCAGCCGCTCTCCTCGCCTCCCCCCCTCCCCCCGAGGAGAGGAAGTACAGTATCTCTGCTGAACTTGACAACAAATCGTCTGGCGTCGCGCCGAGGACCCTGACGACTATCCCAGACCCGCACAGCTTCCTGGCGAGCGAGCAAACGCGAGCAGATCAGAGCCGGCGGTGTGTGTGTGTTTGCAGACGTCTGGTGCGTCATACCCAGACCCGCTCTGTGATACCGAGTCCGCGTTGCAAAGCGGGGCTCCGCGGGGACCGGCCCGGCCCGGCCTTCCCGACAAGGCTGCTGCATTCTGAAGGTAAAGTCTCCGCTCGCTGCTGCCCTGTTGGGGGAGTCGAATGAGAGATGGCCTGGCCGGCGGGGGCTAGAGCTGTAAACAGAGCAGAGCAGTCAGCTGTTTTGGGCCGGCCGCCACTCTGACAGCACCTCCCTCTGTAGCGCGGGGGGTAGGAGTATCTCAGGAGGAGCCTCTCTCTCCGCTGCTCTGCCACAACACACCTGAGGCACGCGGGAGGCGGAGGAGAGGCTCTTCGGCACGGCAGCGTCTCGCTCACCGGAGACAAACAGAGCAGCAGCAGAGAGAGAGAGAGAGAGAGAGAGAGGAAGAAGGAGAGGGAGGGGGGGGAGGTGGAGGTGCAGGAGCTGGCTAGACAGATGGCTGATTCCACTGTTGGTGAGTAAGGGTTTTGGGTCTGATTCACCGGCGGTCAGCTGGGCTGGAACAGCACCGTAATGTGGGAAGAGGGGAGGCAGGGGGGCGGTTATGCAAGGAAAGACTTCACCACTGGCACAGAGTATTATTAGACCTTTACTGGCGAGGCAGGCACTCCGAATCATGTGAAAAACTTTTTTATACTGGGAAAGCTGCATGCTGTGTTCTCTCATGCCCTGTGCTGGGAAGTTGGCATCTGTGTTCAATTGATTCAGCTGTACCACTCAAACGCCGTCCCCCAGCAATTTCACACTTCCGTCTTTAGCATGTAAGGAATTCTTCTCATCCTAATTACGCCCCGTCTGATCCGAACTGTTCTGCGTTGTGTAAAGGCTAAGCTGCCTCGACTGGGTGTCTCTTGGGTGATGGAAACAGCAGCTCAGGTAATAGAGCATTAAGGAAAAAGTTCTGTCTGTTCTCCATATAACCTTCAGAGTTTCTAGTTGTCAGTGTCTCTCTCTTCTTTGAATTTCTCTCACTTTTGAAGAATTTGAACACGCGGAGAATACCGTAGTCTCTGCTGGAGGTAGTTCTTTAACTTTATTTGTTCTCTGACACTATGCCAGTATTGTAATTAGCCGTTATGAATATTTCAGCGTTGCAGTTTCTTATTTCCACCTGTAATTTGATTCGGGTTGTTTTTCTTTCTCCCAGTGGAATGGGTTTGTAGTGTGTTTGCTTGTGTCTGGTTTACAGTGGTGCTTTGCTAATATGAATCCAGTTCAAACATGCTTTGTTACTTGATCGTATGGATACACATATGTAGTACTCTGAACTCAAATATGGAATTTGGAGCCCAGTCTTATGTCTTATGTAATATCAAGGGTCTAAGCCATAATGTTTCGGTTTGAGAGAAATATCATCTCACTTTATCGCTCACAATACATGGTTGGATAGAAATGTAATGGATTTAAATTGCCATAACGATGAATAAATGTCACCATAATAACTTGGATCTTATTATAGTTGGAGGCACTGCTGCGCTGTGAGTCCTTTTTAATCACTGTCAGGTGATATAATTGGCCCAGTTCCAGCACCAGTGGTGACCCTGTGGCTCGGTCAATAATGACCGGGCAGTGGATGGGCGGTCAGGGACGCAGCCGCCACCTGGGGTCCTCTTCCATCTTTTATGCATTTCAATGAGCCAGAGCTCATCCAACATTTATGGTGACTGTGGCCCTGAGTGCAGATCACTCTATCTGGGCCAGGCAGGGCCTGACCCTGGACTGTCAGCGGTCCGCGGGCCACCTCCGGCCCGGCCCCGGCTACTCAGTGAGGCTCACTGAAGGCTGACACCACCCTGACACTAGTAACAGCAATGTGCCACCTGCTAATGGCACTCTGATGGATTAGAGGCAGAGCGCTGCTCTCACAGGCTCCTGCAACCACTTAAAATCTAAGCTATTGGCCATATTCACCATGACCTTTCTCTTCCAAAGTGCTTTTCCCAGTATGGCATCAGAAAGTCCATTATTTTCTCCCCGGGAAAGAGTTCCTCCTCCACCTTTGTAAATTCAGAAAGGATTGCTGGGTTCCATCTAACAGCTGGAGGTAGCACTCTCCAGATTGTGGTTGTGTGTGTATGCATAACTAACCAAAAACAGAGCATGTAAGGATTTCCGTTGAAGTGCAATGCGAATGAGGATTTCATCATTATCTTTAGAACAGAGCAGAACAGAGCAGAGCATGCAGCGCTGCCAACAGCTGGCTGGTCACATACTGTTATGTAATTCATAAGAACATCATTATTTGACTCAAACCATTGCCCCAACCCACTGACAAGTCAAGTGGAAGTTTTCGGGAAGGAAACACGAGATGGCATTTTTCAAATTCAGAATACTTTGTAAAAGTGCTCCTGCACAGTGTTTTTACTTTCAAATGAAGACAGTGTGCTGTAGCCCTTTTGATTATTGAGTCAAGTACTTTTCATCCTAATCTGTCACCAAGAGTATGTGTAGCTGTGCAAACGCTCAACTGTTACAAATCTGGAAAAAGAAACGACAGAAAGAATATTATGCAGTATACCAGACAGCTAAATACAGCCCATTTATTATGTCTTGTTTGTTGTTACTGTAACAGACTCTGCTTTATTGATATGAAGAAAATGAAAGTACTTTACAATGACTACCATAAGGTAGTAAATGTGAGATAGTTTATATAATGTTTAACAGTTGTCAGTGAACACATTTTTACCCCCCTCTGAAAACTGAAGCTCCAGTAACATTACCATGAAATCGACACAATCTTGTTTATTATGTGCAACCCCATAGCCAATCAGCGAGGGGCTAATGGTGCAGCCAAGCTTACAGGAACACTTCCTGCCGCTTGCTTGTTCCCTTTGGCCTTGCATTCTGGGAAAATATCCGCAGCTGGGATTATTTTCACAGGGTTTCTGTTTTCACTGTTTTTGGCATTAATTGAATCGGCCATGAGCAGCGGTACAGTCAGCAGATCAACATTACAGCCGCTATTGATGGTGGAAAGGCATGCTGTTCGCTGTGATTTGGATTTTGAAACAAAGTGACCCCAGGCACCCTCTGCCCACCGACCACCAGGCTGCTTGGAATGGCAATTAATGTTGAACTTACAGTACATTTGTCGGGTGATCTGTATATTCTGCATTTGTCTTGCACTATGCCTTTGCACTGTATGAAGTCCTGTTGTTGTGTGGTGAAACTGTAAGTTAATAATATCTCTCCGCACCAATGTCACCAAGACAAATTCCTGTATACAGCATTTAATGCACGTGCTGATTAATTGATTCTGCTTCTAATTCTCATACACACAGCTCCATGCAACAGCAATTTAATAAGGTATTAGTGATTAGAGCCACAGTCATTAACTGTTGAGGATAACAACAAAAAAGTCAACAAATTATTTCCTCTTTTGTCCTCTCCCTCCTCTCTTGGGTTGCCCAGCCTTTAACCCCTCCCCCCCCACGCTGTGCTCTCTTTCCCTTTCCTCCTCCTCCTCCTCCTTCACTATTCATAGCTGAAGTCTGCCATTAATTACTACGAGAGAAGCCCCAATCAATTCTTGCTCATTTGCACTTCCTCCCTGTTAAACATTCTCCTTTATTACCGTTGTCATAATTAATGCAGAGGAGATTGAGAGAGGAAAGGAGAAACGGGGCAGAGGACTCACTCAATCCTCAGGAAGAGGGAGGATCGAGTTGGGAGGAGAGGAAGGTGTGTGTGTGTGTGTGTGTGTGTGTGCCCTAGTTACCCTCTATTTGCTCCCTGTCATTCTGCCCATCCTTGCTGCAGTCAGCCAGTAGACAATAGTGCTAATAATAGGCATAGCGGGCCATGCTAACATTATGCATTGGTGTCTGTAGAGTAGGCCTGTGGATGAGTATTTGTAAGTAAAAGTGAATAGTCTGATAAGATAGATTTATTTACAAATTTAGGTTGCTGTAACATACTGTGTAGCCCTGTAGTCTCTATTCTGAAACACTTTTGAGTTGTAGTTTGAAAAGAGTCAGCTCAGTTAACCGAACAGCTGGTTTTTGGCTTGTTAGTTAGCTAACTAGCCTGCAAGCTAATTTAGCAAAGCAACTGATGTGTTAACATGCAACTAGGCCTACTAACACTAGCTTAAATACATTAGCTAATGCGCAAATCAGATGTGTTTACATTAAGACAGTGATGGAACCAGATAGGCCTACGTTTCTAGCTAGCAAGCTGATGGAAATGCTAAATCTGTCAGATTTCAGTGGCAAAGTGATTAAAAACAGTAAAGAAATGAACAATGTCTGCTGAATTCTACTGAGATGGCCAAGTCATAATTTTAGAAACGCAATCAGCTGTTCACAACCACCGTTGCCCAAGAGCTGTGGACCTCCAACATGGCCGCCAAATGTCACGTTACATCACCTGAAAACCCTCTGTTGTAGATTTTCCATCTGTGCCTTTGTACCCATCTCTCCCCCTCTGTTTCTCTCTCAGAGGGTTGGATGCAAATAATGCCTGTTTAGATACTGAGCAAGAAGGGATCCTGACAATGAATTTAACTGGGACATGTGCATGCCCACGCCTGTGCAAGAGCCTGTTTTTATGAGCGGTAGGATGAAAGTGGCAGTGTGATGAGGGGGCAGGTGGTGGACCCAAGATCCACTAATTACTGGGCAGCGCTGCCTCACAGTCAGTGGTCCCCACACACCAATCTGTCTTCCTCTGGCCCTAATGAAAAGCCTTTTAACATCTGATTAGCTTTTAATGTCACTCTGTGGGTGTGGGCGTGGCTAGGTTATGGGAGGCTAGGAAAAGAGGGGGGGGGGGGGGGGGTATGCAGATATATTAGTTTTTGATTGAAGAGCCACATTATTCAGGTGCAGATAATTGTGTGCATGCATGTGTGTGTATGTGGCTTGGTGTGCAGTGGCAGCTATTGTAAAAGTCTCCCTTAATATATTTAGCCTTGTATTAGCACTGCAGACTGTTTCTTTATTGTTATATTGTAACACAAAACTGTCTTTCAAGCCATTAGACGATTCTTTGTAAAAGAGAAAGGAGACCAAAACCTGATTTTTACCAACTATTCCTCTTCGGGGTGGAGCCAAAGTGCGGCAGTAATTCAGCAAGCATGCAGTAAAACGTGGGACGTCTACAATGGCTTCATCTGTATGTGTGTTTGCATGTTTATATGGGCCGTTGTGTGTGTGTGTATGTGTGTGTGTGTGTGTGTGTCTTTTCTTTCTTGGCTCCATCTCAGCCCACAGCGCTGTCTGGTTGATGGATTGCCCGAGATAAATTATTTGATGTCATAGGAGGGATGAGGCCTATTAGAAATTCATTGCAGATTATTCATACAACTGAAGTGATAATGGACATCAGAGACATAATGGATGTGGAATGGCATTTTCTGCCGGTTGCTGTGATATCTTTCCGGACTGCTTTTGTTTTGCTTTAACGTTACCTTACCCCCGCCTCATTTTTTCTTTCAGATTTGGAAAACAACAATCCCTCTAAGAGCTGCCAACAATCACATTATTCTATTTCTCCTTCATGCCAGCAGCTTTCATCTGATCCCCTCTATCAAGTTGCGGCGACAGGAGTTGCTCGGTTGAAATGAGCTCTCATACTGTATCAATATGAGTTCCTTTTGAAGCCGGGCTTTCTCGCCCATACCCCCCATCAAAACAATTCTTTTACTTTATGCTTTTTCAGTGATTTCTTAGGTCTGCGGTTTCTCCGCGTGCGATGAGAAAGTTATCACAAAATGTCAGCGTGACTTTTAGGATGCGTTTCACACAAGACCGCAAATACAAAGATGTAAAAAAATAGCCATTTGTGCTGTCATGACAAATGTCTTGAAAGTCCTGAAATGACCAAAAGCGAGGCTACCTCAGTTTGGTGTGTCAAGACATGGGCTACTATACAAAAGAACCCAGAAAACTGTCTTAATATCTGCCTGTGCACGCTCCTCATTCTGTTAGAGCCTAGAAGAAGCGATGTTGAATGTTCAATGATGCTCACCTTTATCTGCACTGAACTGGTATTGACTGTGTGAAACGTGTTGTAACTAAACACCAGCTGTGACTGCTCGGTGAAGCTCTGTCCCTCTGTTAAGCGGAAGTGGCAGCCCGTTCAGAAGCGTTGGGGGAGGCAGACGGGCTGAACTGACACCCTAAGGAAGTAAGGGTGGGTGGGTGCTGGGTTGTCTCACTCCTAAATTAGTGACTTCCCAGCGAGGTGGCAGTCAGCAGCGGCCCGTCGGCGGGACGAGGGCCGGCGTCTCCGTACTAGACGGTAAACAGTCATTAATTCCGACTGCCTGTGCGCACACAAACCGTCTGTTGTTGTGGCAGTGTGGGAGTCGGTGGACCCAATCCAGCGCCTACTGTAGGCACCCACGGGGGCATCTCTCCAAGCAGATACCCTGGCATGCCGACTCTCTGCACGCCACGCTTCACCGCTCTCCGTGCCAGCTGGTCTTGGTATACGTCAGGGCATCACACAAGCGCACCCAGCACACACACACACACACGCCCTCCTCCCAAAGCGAGAGGCGCTGGCTGGCATGTGGTAGAGGGGGGGGGGGGGGGGGGGCTCTGGATCCGCCGCAGAGCCCCACTGTTAGCGCACATACGAGCGAGCATATGCTTAAATGTTCTGACAAAAGCCAACGCGTTACCAGAGACGGGGCTCTCGCCTTGTCCCCGCGGAGGCTCCCCCCGGGCCCGACATCACAGGCCCGGGGAAGGCGGGGGATTTCGCTGCCAGGGATATCCGCCTCAGATACTCGGCTTAAAGCCCCCGCCGTAGAGCTGCCGCTTCAGTTCTCGCCGAGGCCGTGCAGGGGTTGTTCTCTCGAGGAAGCGAGCGTTTTATTTCCGATCGTGATGACATCCACCTGGGCACGTGCGAAGCTGACTCCGGTAGCCCCTCTTCGCACGAATTCTTTGATTCAATTACTCGATCCAAGAGGGCGGCTCAAAGACGTTTCGCGAAGCTCTTTTGCATGAACGCCGCTTTCGGACGCGCAGTTATTTTGTTACACCTGGACACCTTGGTGTTGTGACAGGTTGTCAGGAGATGCAGTTGAAAGCTCCTCTCTGCTTCTTTCTCTCTCTCTCTCTCTCTCTCTCTACCTCTGCTCCTTCTCTTAGTTGTGTTAGAAGCCGATGGTACTGACGTGGTGTCAGAAGTAGTGCCAGCACAACGCCGAGCCTCTGGGCTGCAGGCCTCTCTAATGAGCTCCCCTGAGTGGTTAGCAGGCTGATGGAGATGGCTGTCCTCTCTCCTCCCCCTCACTCAGCTGGCCCGGCTCTTAATTGGTGGGAGAAGAAAGAGAGACTTCAGAATTACGGGAGACGATGCTTTTGTCAAGAAAAAAAAAAAATACAAAAATCTATTTCTGCCTCATCTGAACGCGAGCCCCTTCACCCCAATTACAGTTCCTACCATATAGGCCCGTGGATTACATCAGCCGATACATCCTGGAGCCTTAGGGGAAGGACGTGTCTGAAGTGACAGCCGTCAGGTGTTCCTTTTGGGGGGGAAAAAGCGAGAATCAAAAATGTGTCAAATACCTGCTGATTCTTCACCTGATTTTGATCATATTCATGTTGGTTCTGAATATCAAAAGCGGCTCTTCACATTTCTAGGTTTGTCTAGTTATATCTGTCCAAAGCTTGAGAGGGGTAAGGTGTGGAAGACTGGAATAATGACTCCCTCTGCTGGTCAATCACCAGCACAGCCATACGAGCCATGAACTGAACAACTGGAGTGTCATCTGGACTCTGTTTTTTTCCCTATTTCATCTACTTATTAATACCACTCTGTTTGATTTTTGAGATTGCTGTGTTTCCTGACAGTTATCAGAGGATGTGTTCATGTCAATCACACACCGATGAAGCAGCTTTGATTCACCGAGCTTTATTTTGATTGATCAATATTTGTAAAGATCCGTATTTATGATCAAACTCCTTGACTGTATCTAGCTTTTGAATTGTGTCACTGTGCCTTGGGCCATCGCTCGGCTGGGTTGAAATTCCCAGCAGATCCCCAATTAGATACAAACATGACTCTCCCGTCACACTCTCTCTCTCTCTCTCTCTCTCTCTCTCTCTCTCTCTCTCTCTCTCTCTCTCTCTCATTCAAATAAGCTCCATGTTTCATTCATTGGCCATTTCTCCCAGACCAGCAGCTAAGCTGGCGAGGAGGAATCGCTTATGATTACAGACACACGCAGCTGAGCTACACAGCAATCGCTAAAATCAAAGTCGCATTACAACTTTTAAAATATAAACGCCTCTGTATCCGCTTTGCATAGTGACATATTGATCACACTCTGATGTATTGATTAGACATTGTTTGTGGTTGATCCGGAGATGACATGAATCAACCTCAGGGAATCTTTCTTCGGCCGTAATGGCTCGCCTGACTGTAAAGATGATGATTACCGTCCAGGGAGGAATAAGCTGTCTCATAACGTGCCATGAAATGAACATTATTCTGGGATGTGCTGAGTACTTCAGTGAAGGCTGTCAGGCTTTGGAGAATGGCTTTTATGTTTCTCCGTTGGAAAAAAAGAGGAGTATGCACATTTTTGGAATGCTTTTATGGTGAAAATTGATAACTGCTGCCTCAAGACCAAATTTACACCATGGGACGTTTATGGCATCTATAAACTGTGCACTCTTCTTTTTCCCATTTTAGCCTTTATATTTCTACCCGCCACCTTTTTGGAATTGTGATGCGGTTGCATTTCTTGTTTTATGTTATTTCATACATGGAGTAGAATAACAGCGTCGTGAAGTTTCGGGGCGTAAAGAACCCAAACTTTGGGGCGCCCCGGTGGATCACCGAGTAGAGCGCATACCATAGGGCTCAGTCCTTCCCGCAGCGACCCGGGTTCGAGTCCGGCCCACGGTCATTTGCTGCATGTCCTCTCCTCTCTCTCCCATACCTTCCTATCTCTCTGTCAATAAAGCATAAAATGCCAAAAATAAATCTTTAAAAAAATTAAAAAAAAGAACCCAAACTTTCTCCGGGCAATTAGCTTGGGCGGTTTTGTTTGTGTCCGGCTGGACGACGCTAAACCTGGCGCTGATCCCTGCGATGTCACAAGCTGTCCTGCTGTCAGAGGCTTATGGAGAAAAGGTGACAAGCTGCTTTATCCTCATTAGCATCATTACATTATGACGTGCCTCCAGCTATTGTTGTCTTTCTCAGACCCCGCCCCTCCCTCCCTCCCTCCCTCTCTCTTTCTCCCTCGTTTTCCTGCCCTTCCCTCCCTCTGACTTGGCATGGGTGGAAGCGTGCAGCTTGACGAGGGTGTTTTGTGTTGAATTTGCATGAGGCAGACGCGGGTGAAGAGGGATCAGGTGATCTAAACGGATGGAGGAAATGTGAGAGCCGCTCTTTCTTCCCCGAGGAGTAGCAGTGTTTTAAAAGTGAAGCATGAAGTTGCTGAAAAAGAGTACGCATGCTTCAGAATCCTTCCCTGTATAAATAAATGTCAGAAACACTCTATAGATGGTGCTGACACTTATAGCAAAGCTGCTATTATCGTCATCAGCAGCAGTTCTGCTCAATCACAGTTTTGTGTTTTTGAAAAAGATGGCCCTGATCTCAGCTGCCATCAGAGATTTGCATCTGAATATGAATCGCTCCTTAAAGTTTAGACAGTTGTTTCAGATAGTGGAGTGGTAGGATCATCATCCGTAGGTGGGTCACAGTAAGAAATATCCATCTTTAGTCTACTATTGAGTCATAAAATCTTATTTCATCTTTAAACAAAAAAAAAAATCCATTTGGTTGAAGATAATTTCCATCTTAACAAGTCATTTTGTCTACAACCGAGTCTTAAAATCTCATTTAATCCTCAAACAAGTGAAAAAAATATCAGCCAATGGGGTGAAATCATTTCACTTGTTTACAACTTGTTGATATTGTTGATTAAAATGACAGTCTTATTACTAGTAGAGTGATCCCTCATTTCAAGATGCATGTATTTCCACAAGGAAATTCTCACAACAGGTGAACTTGCATTGGACACAATTGAAATGATCTCACTCCACTGGATGATTTTGTTGCACTCGCTTTAAGGAAAACGAGATTTTCACACTCAACCCTGGACTAAGATGGATATTCCCTGCAGCACGGGGCCCGGCGAGGAAAGCTTTAAACCTCTGCGGTGTTTCCATAACCAAAGCTGAACTTGAGCTAAACGGGGACGCCACCTGTCAGAAGGGGCCATTAGCAGGAAATCCCATTACCAGTAATCCTATAGGCCCCAGTGGTAAGAGCACAACAACTAGTTTACACTCTCTCTCTGCTTCTCTCTTCTGGCACCGCTAACGGTCGTGCCACCGCATCAATCGTGCGGCGACAAAACCCCCGCGAGTGCCAGGGCGATAAGGGGGCACAACCCCTGGCAAACTTCCTCCCAGGCGGATAGAGAGCCTCGCTCGGGATATTAATGCCGCTCCATGCCAGCTGCAGTTTACAGTCGCAACAGTAAGTCTGCCTCGTCTTTCGAGGCGCTGCCTTTCCCCCGGGGAGAATGCTGTTCATTATTCTTGTTGGTTTAACATCCTCGCATTGTTAAAGTAGAGCGAGGGAGCAGGCGTGTTTAATCGTCGCCTTGTGTTTTCATCCGATGTCGATGGCAGTGTTGAACGTACCTGAACACGACATGACGGTTCTTATCTAAGAGGAGGCTTAGGCCCTAAGCACTAACGCTTGGCTGATGCAGTGTTGCTGTTGCCATGTGCCATGGAGGCCCGAGAGCAGGGGTGTGAGTAAACCCCTCAACACTCGATTTACGCACCTTTTTATTGGGAGAATAGAGTTTACCACGTTTTTCAGCTGATATAAAGCTTTAAGATATGAAATTCAGGGTTTGCATCATAGTCAGTAGAACCAAGCTGATGTAAGTTACTTGCGGATGGGGCCTTTTAAGGAAAGAAAAGCATAAAGTAGAGCTTTTCTGGAAAGTATGATTGATTTTTGTTTGTATTGGTTGATGTTTGGCTTTGATACATAACCTATTCATAACCTATTCAAACCCCATAGAAGACATAACCTGGGTTAAAAATGACCCGTATTCACAAAAGTGTGATTCTTCTGCAAATAAATGCATACTATAGGTATTCATTTTGTTAAAAAATGAGTATTTTAGCTGTGATTTGGATCACACAAAAATGTTTTGATGTTTGAAGTATGTTTATTTGACTTTGCAGCACATGTCATGCCAATTAAATAATTTCCATAATATTTAAATGTAAAAAGGCAGCAGATATCCTCATATCTTGAGCCCCATTGCGGCCATTTTTGGGTCATTTGTGACCCGTGTTATGGAAACGCAAGGCAGCAACTCATCAAGTAGGAATGAAAACAACAATTTGTGGGCATCAAAAACAAAATATTTGAAGAATTCTTTGGATATTAAATGATGAAACTCATTGATTGCAAAGATATATCAGGGTTATGATGACATAGTTTACCCTCCTTTTTATTTACTACATCACTGCCCAAGAGTGTGCAGGTTTTCATTCCAGCCAAACACTACAGCAGCTCATCTCACTGATTAGCACACCTCCGACCAGAGAGGAAGACGCAAGCAGTGAGATCAGCTGCTGTGGAGACTGGCTGGAACGGAAACCCGGTTCCTGGAGAGCCACCAGTCTCCAGTACGCTCTCCCTCTAGCCGGAACAGACTGGATGTAGAAAACAAACCTTGACCTTGCAGCACTGCCACAGAGGCAGCGACTCGGCTGCATCGGGCTGGACACACAACTCCACCGAGAGGGGAGGGGAGGAGGAGGAGGAGGAGGGGTGGAGTGGAGAGAGAGAGAGGGAGAGAGAGAGAGAGAGACCGAAGAGGGGAGGGGCCGAGTCGTGTGGAGAGAGTGACAGGGGGAGGGAGAGAGGCTCAGTGCATGAGAGACAGTGGAGGAGAGAGAGAGGGAAAAGTGAGAGAGCGAGAGAGAGAGAGAGAGAGAGGGTGCGAGGGGGGGGAGGGGGGAGCCAGTGGGCCCGACCCATCTCTCTCTGTGGAAGCTGGAGGTGAATGTGCAAGGAGGGGTCCCGTAGCTTTTATCCTGTCTACACTCGACTCTGTCCCGGGCTGCTCTCTCCTCTCTCTCCGCCGGTAGGGCTGCTTTCACTTTGCCTTGTTTTCATGTGTGTGTTTTATGTGGCTCCATCAGTGTTTTGTGTTTTTTTTTGTTTTACCATCATTATCTACCTGCGTGTCCTGCTCTGTTGGAAGTGCTGCTCTTTGGCGTGTGTGTGTGTGTGTGTGTGTGTGTGTCCTGTCTGAAGTGAGAATAGTGTGATGATAGATGGTGAGTGTGTGATATAGAGAGCGAGAGAGAGAGTGTGTGTGTGTGTGTGTGTGTGTGTGTCAGTGTTGCGGTGGGCTGCGTCTACCCCACTCTGTTTACACCCGCTGCCCAGGCAGGTGTCTGGCAGAGATGACTGCAGCAGCTGCACTGGCATGCCCGCCCCATCCCTTCTCTCTCTTTCCATCCCTCTCTCTCCCTCTCTCTCTCTCCCTCTCTCCCTCTCCCCTGTAGTCTGATGTCATGGCAGCTGATGGCGGCGCGTTGCCGGAGGACACCCGCAGCTTTCTGCAAAGTAAGCTGAAGGGACGGTTCAACTTCTCCAGACAGCCGCCTGGGCTGTTGTCATCCTCTCCCCTCCTCTTCTTTCCTCTCCCCTCTTTCCCCTTCTCTCCTTTCCACCGTGCAGAGGCTGCTGCGTCCTCCGAGCAGCTTTGCAGAGTCGGGGCATTGATTGTGCTTTTTTTTTTTTTTGTTGTTGTTTTGTTTTTTTGCCGAGGAGGATGCTCGGCACCCCGGTTTGAAGCGCTCGGCTACAACATATTGCTGAGCGCAGGGAGGCTGTGTGATGAATCCCTATTGATCCTTTAAACAGACCCAGGAATAGTTCATTACATCAGGCTGCTCTCTGCTGACCTAGACACATTCAACTTACAAAGTGGATGGGCTCCTGTGCCATACTCCCCATTACTGCAAATTAGATGGAGGAGCACGGCTGATCGCTCACTATCACTCCTTAGCCCTGCTTTATTTCTTACTTTCTGTTCATCAAGCATATCTTAATACAGTTTAATAGGGTTTAGCAAAGCACACATGAATCCATCAGTGATGAGTTGGCGGCTCCAGCCTGCGGTGCAGGATTGTGTGTGACTTGTTTGATCTTGATGGATATTGTTCCATCTCCAAGGCCAGACCTGTTTTTTTTTTATTTTTGGCTGTTGGTTATATCCTTGGGGGCAGGATTTTCAGTTTGGGTAGATTATGCAGCATTAAGCTGCTTGGTATCAGATAATTCTACAATGATGAAATCCTCGGTGGTTATGAATTAGAATGGGCTCAGCTGTGCTGTAGTTGTTCTATGCTTACAAGGATTCACGTATAATACACATCACCTTTTCAATCATGTTTGATTCACATGTAAATATATCAAAGAGTGCAACGCACTTGTCGGGCAAGAGCAAATATGTTTTCTTGCGCAGCATTTGCGATAACATTTCCTGCCCGGCTTTTGAATCCGAAACTCGGTCGTCCTCGGCAAAACAAAATTGATGATGCAAATAGTGTTGTGAGAGGATAACGCATTCAAATCCCCGCTCTCCCAGCTGGAGGAGCATTTCCACGAGTGAAGTGCACTGATGCATTTAGGCTGTTTTAATGCAAAATACATCAGCATGCCTTAAATAAATCATAGGCCCATCAGAGGGGGTTGAGGATGAATATTCAGAGTGAGAGGAGCGGGAGCCAGGAAGCTGTGACAAGCTGCCTGATGACTCATCTTGTGTTCCATTTCAAAAGGCAGCAGGGCCCGGCCTGCCGGACGGCGGCCCGCTCCGCCGGCCTGTCATTCATTACCACACCAAGGAGACTACACTCCGGGATAATGAGTTTGATTGGAGTTTGCCGAGGCTGAATGGAATTCAAATCTAAGTCACTGACTCATCGAGGCCGCCGCGTGCCCATTTGTTTCCGTCCTCGAATTCGTGTTGTCCTCATTGTGCTCGGAGAAGTGAATTTTATGTGGCTCATTTGAGATAAAGAGTGAACAATCAAGCAGCTAGAATGACGTCTTGTCTCACACATGCTCGGCGTAGGTGGATGGTGCTGCTCTAGCGCCTAGTGCCTTATGTTTCATATGGGTGCGATCACACCCACAGATTTTCTTTGGTCTGAACCAGTGGAAATGTTCACTTTGCTGCATTTTTGTGTTTGGTTTGTTTAGGTTCACGCTGTGCAATTACAGGCCAACCAGGGCTTGTAAACAAACGTCACATGGACTCACACTTAGCTCATTTACTGGA
Organism: Centroberyx gerrardi; assembly: GCF_048128805.1. Classification (NCBI taxonomy): domain Eukaryota; kingdom Metazoa; phylum Chordata; class Actinopteri; order Beryciformes; family Berycidae; genus Centroberyx; species Centroberyx gerrardi. The sequence goes on from NC_136001.1 coordinate 30,962,213, forward strand.
CAGGTTTGGTAACCTGTCATCCTGTCAGGTTAGAGATATTGGCAAAACAAATCTGATTCTACTCTCTGTAACTTTAGCTAAGCATGATGGACTTATCTACGCTCTTTAATGTAATTCACCTTCTCTGGTGTTCAGACCAGTTTAAGAACACATGAAGAAATAGCTGAATATGAGCATCAGTCCAGACTGCGGTTTGCTCTCAGTTCATTTTGCTATACTTGGCTTTCCAAGCATAGCCAGCAACTGCTGGCTATCAGATGTTGACATACCTCTCCTTATACCCATAAACCCTTGCGTTTGCGAATTCGAATAAACCGCTCCAAACATGCTTGGTGTGAATGCACGCTAACGCACCAAAAGCTTCTCCTGCTCAGATAACTAGCGACAGGCTGCTGGGTTCAGCCAGTTTGCAATGCGGATTAGGTTGTTTACACATGCCTACAGACCCAGCATTGGCCCGCCAGGCCTGTGGGATTGGTGTCAACAGGTTTCCATAAGGACCAGTAACATGTGGCAGGAAAAGCTGTGGGGGATTATTCCGCTGCTGCTCGCTCTGTCTACTCCAATTATTGACACAATTACTGTCAGCAGACATAACAACAGGCATTCTGGAGAAGTTGTACAACATGAACGATGGCATGTCACGTTGTTTCAGTTTCATAATAACAACAACGCCGTGAGACATTGACTATGGCAGGTTAGCTCCTCCGAGTCGGTAAAGACGAGACACGAGAGAGCGCTCCGCATGTCGTACAATTATTACATCGGCTGTCGTGATATTTCAGAACAAAAGATCGTTGTCCGTTGGGATCAGTTCAGGCGGTCTGCAGTCACTGTGGACCGAGCTCATAGAGAAATAAACGCCGTTCATTTGAAATTCACCTTTTCCATGTTTTTTTGGATGTGTCATCTGGGTCTGTGTGGACCGTCTGGTCTCCTTGTGAAAGAGAATATTTTAACCTCTAGTAGAGGCGACCCACCGGCTCGTCCCCCGGCTCGCTGCTGCTGCTCTCAGCTAACGGCAGCTCTGCCCGACATATCAGCAGTGGAGGGAGATCTGTGCAAAAAACATACATGCCACATATACTGTCATATATGTGCTATATGTGTGGAGATACGCAGCAAAATGTGCAAAAATTGGCCAAAAAATGTGTTTGTCCATGCAGATGACACTCTTTCGGAATATATTTTGGACACTAGAAATACATTTTCTATCTGAAATATCTAAAATATATTTTTGGCCTCTCAACATGTTTTTTGAATGAATGTGATCTACTTGTACAAATACATGTTTTAGCCAATTTGTGTATATTTTGAAACCTATTTCGAGGCATATTTTGAAGAATATGTGAAATTTATTTTTGTCTGCATGGGCACACTCACTGTCTGATGTTTTCCTCTGTAAAGTCCTGTTTTGATTTGTTTGTTTTTTCAGCCGGCTGAAATGTGTTTTGTCTGAAGTGACAGAATCTATTTTACCATACTAACAGCTCGAGAGGTCATTATTTTTTATCACAAACAAGAGCCGCAGAAACACAGATTGATATTTTTCCGCCTCTAAACCGTGTTTTTTGTGCGGCCGTGAGTGCCGCTGATAAATGGGATGTGTTCAAATAATGACACAGTACGCCTGTGTGTTTTTCTGCTCCGAGATAAAACTGAATGGCGCTTTCACAGTGGGCATCCTGTTCCTCGAGTCTTGCCAAGGAAAGCGGAGCCGTGAGTTTGTTCTTTCCACTAGACGGCCGTGGAAAAGCTCCGTCTGCTCACACGGAGCTCGGTGTGAAGCGTAAGACGTGGTGGGTGGACTCCGTGGGTGTGTGTGTGTGTGTGCACCATGGTTCATTCTTACACACAGATTACAAGACAGCGTGATGTAAAAGTGGAATTCGCGCTACTGTCCATTCTGTAAATAGTTGCTCAGTGTCTGCATTTCAGTCCTAGTCAGCGTTGAAAAACCACCTGTACTTTGTAAAGAATCTCCCACAGCTCAGCTAAAAGTACCTGACATACCAGAGGCGTGGAGCACATGGTACAAGAATCAAGTTCGAGTTAACTAGTGTGTGTTTTTTCCACTTGCGGTGGAACCCTGCATTTGTCGCCAAATGGCCCATGGTGATTGTGGCTTGGCCGCTGGCTTTTCCATGTGGTTTTGCTGAAGGAAAACACTTCCAGAAGCTAAGACGGCCCCGCTTCCAGTCTCTGGAATGCGAACAGAGGCGCTGCGCTCCAGTGCCTCTGGACGCCTGGAGCTGTCGATTGCAGTTGTTTGGGTTTGATGACGAGCAAAGGGCCGCTCCGTTCCTGGCTCACAGTCTGGCCGTTTCTCAACCAGACGGGAATCGGGTCTGATTCCTACATCCAGACCTGGGTCAAATAGTATTCGCAAATAATTCCTCGGGTTTGTTTTCGACTGCGTGCCAGATGGGCGGGGTTGACCGCATCAGGACAAACCAGGTAAGCTGACAATCGCAGATAAGCGCACTAAATGACTTTCAAATGAGTTCAAATATTTTGCTTTGTGGTGTACAGTCCTGTATGGTAATCCCCACCCACCTGGCACCGAAGTAGCTTAAAACAAACCATGAAAAACATTTACAAATACCGTTTGCCCTAAGACTCTCCTACACCTGTTGGGTGTATTGAGCCCAGCGATATTTATTGGAGATGAGACATGAATTCCTAACACACAAAGAGTTACTATTCTTAGGAGGGGATTTCACAAATCGTAGGGGTATTGTACTGCAGTTACCACATGGATTTCCTTTTTGAAGAGGATTTATTTATGAGAGGACCTTCCAGGCTTTTGGCGTGTTAGCCGATGAAATCGCAGGTTAGATGCGTAAAGGTTTAAGAGCTGAGAGAGCTGGTGATTCACTGTGGGGGTGATGATAGTGGAGCACAGCGCTGCAACACTATGGCAGAGGCCAAGTGATCCCCAACTTTTTCATGTTCAAGGATGCCTGAGTAGATGTACATGAGGCAAAGAAGGCCCATCAGTGAACATTGTATTCAGGGATCCTAATGTGAGAAACATTTTGTTGATTTAGCAGAATTGCAAAATGTCTATAGATACCTGTGGGAGGGGAGATAACAGTGAGGAAAATAAGGCTATGATCAAAATAGTCTTTCTAAGTTTTTTTCTAACCCTTTTCTGAGTTGTTCTGAATTGGGAAAACAGAATTTGAAATTACAGTTAAAAGTTCAAGTAAATTCAGTAAGTTCAATTTCAAGCCATTGCATTCAATTTCAAATTGTGCCTTTACAAATTACATTTTTGAAATCATTCATTCAACAAATTAATTTTCTAAATTCAGCGGTTCAATACGAGCGTGAGGAATTCAAGTATATGCAAATTCAAATACAGTGTTTTTCTGGCAGTGTTTGCTCTCTCTCCATGGCGAGCAGACATGGCGGTGTCTGAGGCGTACCGGTAACCTGAGGGAAGGGAGGGGAGAGACAGCAAGGGAGGAGCGCTCCTGCACGCCGATTATGTTAACACCGACAGGCCCCGTCAGGCCGCCCGGCTCCCTGTTTGGAAGTTACACAGAAGCCACATTCAGCCCCCTCAGGCCATAAGAACCGCTGCGTCTCTTCTGTGGAAAAACAATATTGTCTTGGGAGGATTCCCGCTTCAGAAAACAGTTAGAGGTGCAGTAGTCGGCGGTGTTTCCCCAGTCCACTACGTCTCGGGGATAAAAGATAGCTGGCGGGGACGTGTGGAGCTCAGCTACATTAGAGAGCTGTTGACAAATGGTTGAAATGTCGGCCCTCAAAACTACTTTCTGGAAAATGATGACTGGAAAACGGCATATGAAAAAAGTCCTTTCCTGTTCTTTTTGATATATTGTACCGTTCACCTTCTCATCCTTAAAAACAATTACCGATCCTTCCTCTTCATGACATCCATATTTCTCAGCTTAGGGAAATAACTTTTGCTGACTGCCTGACTCATATTTTACCGGAATGGAAAGTTGCTGAGACTTTACTGTGCTTCCAAGACATAAATGAGAAGGACCCTTTCAGCCATGCTGAGGCTGCATATCAGAGGTCCCTCCGGTTTTACTTAGCATACAATTTACTGACATGGATGAAGCGAGGTTAATGCCACTGCATTTACAGATAAGGCACATACATAAAAAAAAATCAGCTCAATAGTGATGAGAGTCACAGGCAAACAAATTACTTGAAGCATCTAGTTTGGCTGTTTCTGGGAAAAGGCGTCATCACATCCGTCACACCCTGTTGCACGGGATAATGTGTGCTTCCTTGGTAACCTTTCGTTTTGTACCATTCCGGCATGACTTGCATGTTTGAACACCGCCCTGCTTGTCGGCTCAGATTTGTCGTGTTTTGGGGTTTTTTTTTTTTAGGAGAGGCATCTTTTTAAAGGGGGAGGACATCCTTGACAGGCGCGCAACTAGCTGACACAACAAGCTCTCTAAACAGGGGATTGTGGAGCGGGGGGGGGGGGCGGGGGGGCTCCTCGGTCCGGGGGAGTTTAGAGGGAAGTGCTGGTCCGGAGGGTAAGCAGAGGTCAGCTCTGAAGAGGAAGTGTTCCAGGGGAGGAGGCTGGATCTCCAGGGGCCACCAGAGGCCTCTTCATCACGAGGTCTGCACGCTATTGACATACAAATTACACAGTAAGCACTTTATTTAGTGGCCCCTGCTTAGCCCGGCCTTAGAATAGACTAAACAGATTCCTCTTGAACGGAGTGACAGGCTACCCGAGAGCTAATCTTCCTATGCGGCACATGCTGTCGTGTGCACGTTCTTTCGATCCGCACCGCCATAACTCTTTATAACTTTGTGTGTATGTTGGTATGCATGAGGCACACTTGGGGCCTGTTTGTATCGCTCGTAAAGGCTAATATTGACAACTCCGCCAGATGGGACTCACAATTAGTCTAATTACAAATGCTGCACAGACCTACAAGAGAGAACACTCTTGGCAAAATTGATCGTAAATGCAAAACCGAACATACTGTTTACTGGCTTAGCAACAGTTTGATGTCGCTAAGCATGATTTAAGGCAGCCGCGCTCAATCCTGTATCGGCTTATTTATGTGAATTGAACTATGCAGATAGACCTACACATGGTTATGAATGGTATGAATGATCAGACTATAACAATATTTTTTTTGTATCTGTATATTATCTGTATAATAGCTACAAAACTTTTTTTTATCTGACGATTGCTGTCAAACTCATTACTGATAAAGCCTCACGGTGGAAGCTGCGGGTCTGTCAGTGCAGCAACATGAGGCTACGAATTTCCTCCACTTTCAGAAGCCATTATTGTTAAGTAATGGACGGGACTTGGCTTTCTTGCTGTGTGACTTATGGTAGTAACCCTCGCTGAGGAAAAATAAGAAAAAGTGCTTTCTCTTTTTCTCTCTCAGCACTTTAGGGCAATAACGCTCGCATATCCAGAAGACGGGTTTGAGCCTCGCTGTGCTTTGCCGACGATACTTAAGCAACTGTAATTGATTAGATTTACATGGAAACTGCATTCAGGCTCTCGAGCCATTCGACTCACTCTCATAACTCTCTCCTGAACACTGAGCTATATTTGCTCTCAAACTATTTAACTGTAACTAACTGGGAGTGTCCCGGACTGAGCTACTTCCCTATTTCTTCAACTGCACTCTGGGTGTCCACTGACAGGAAAGGGAGGGAGCAACTAGGTGTCATGCGCTGTGCTGTTACACTGGTTGCTATGTGATTGCACATTTCACAGTAAATAAAATAAAAATAGCAACTATTTGGTGACTGATGAATGACAACGTATGCATGATCAAACCTGGTAGGTTCCCTCAGGGGCGTGGTGCAGATAATTTTAGTGGGCTCTTCACTTCATAATTAGGAGAATACACAGCATAGAGTTTCAGTTTGAGAAGGGTGCCATTGGAAGACAAAAATAGTCCCCAATCAGCTGGGGTAATCAAGTGTGTCACACCAGGCAGCCACTCCCTTCTCCTGACAGGCAGGCAGGCACATACAGCCGGCGTAACACCGCCGCACAACCCTCCTTCCATTCCAGCCTCGCAGCTCTCCTTGGCAGAGGTGAAAACTCCAGCAGGAGGGCAGGAGAGAGAGAGAGAGAGAGAGAAAGGCAGCCTTTATATCCAGATGCCAACGTCAACAGCGCCCGGGGCCGGCGTGTAGACAGAGGTGCTGCCTGTCCTTCAATAGCGTCAGTGTGTGTGTTCACGGGACAGGGGGCCGGAGCTGGCAGAGGAGGGCCAGGCGGGGTGGTGCCCACCGCCCACACTAACCTTAACTAGCTCCACGCTCCTCTGGGAATCCACCAGTGTGAAAGAGAGGATTCCGGTCCCGGCGTCATCGCCTGTTCGGACAGATTTCCGAAGTGGAGAGAGAACTTTTCGGGTCTAGTTGGGTTAGGCGAGTGTGCAGCTGTGTGGGCTCGGAGTCAGCTGTCCTGAACGTGATCTCTACTGTACGATGAAGGTAGGTTCACATCTCTAATCCACAATTCTGTGGGTCGATTTGTGTTTTTCAGACCTCTGGGGTCTACAGTATCTTTCATGTCAGCAGTTTACTGCAGATGTACTGCTGTGCTTTACAGAAACTGTTTTCCTTGAGTTGTGACACTAAATGCCATTTAATTATTTGTTACTCTAACACCTCGACTACCTTGATTTCTTTCCCTGTCATGTCTGTGGCATTTTGGGGGGCTATCCTGTTAGGCCTAAACTAAATGGGTTTCGTCTGTGTATTAAATCAAAGAAACAGTTCCTCCCCGTGCGGCGGCTTAATAGATGGCTCCCCTCATCTTTCAGTACTGTCTCCCCCAGCAGATGATGTACAGCTGCTCCTCCTGTGCTCCCAACTCCTTTCTCTCGCTTGGATAAAACGCCCTTGAAACCAGCAGGGCCAGCAGGCGGATCCACAGCCCCGTCACCACCTCTCAGCTGGGATCTCAGATATGCATGATATTGCCCCGACGGTCGCGCTTAAAGCGGACAGCGGAGGGTATTACCCATCACTCATTTCGGGGCAGCGGCACTGCCCACTTGGTGCCGGTGATGAGAGATGGATGGACGGGGCAGGGAGGTAATGAGGAGAGAGAGAGAGAGAGAGAGAGAGAGAGAGAGAGACAGGAAGAGGGGGTGGGGAGTAACTCTGTGCTGACCGGCCGGCTGTAGCTTCCCTCCCTCTCTCCCTCTCTCCCTCTCTCCCTCTCTCCCTCTCTCCCCTGTTCTCCTCTGGAGCGATGGCCGGCCTGGTCAGTCCATCATCCAGCTGACAGTATTGGTGGTGGAGGTGGGGGGTTCTGACTCATGCCACCAACAGTGAGATCCCAGCCGGCCCGCAGACACACTCTCATGTAGTATTGTTGCGAAGGATTGAATTCAATATTGAATTTTATAAAAAAAAAAAAAATCACTAAGCTGAAAATCCATGTCAGCGTCACCTCCAGAGGGCGTACACATACGGATTGGAATAGACAGAGCCACAGTCTCTGCAGCAGAAACTAAACGCATGGCAACAGTGTCAAATATTCCTCCGTGTCTTGAACTGAATCCCAGTTCACCTCAGCTGGTTGACAGGTTTTGGTGCCAGGCATACAGACCTGGCAAAGCTGGGAAACCCAACCAACATCAAAACCCCCGTGCAAAAGTTGCCACAAAGCTGTCCAAGTGTGGTAATGTAAGTAGCTGGCATTACTTGATGGTTTTTCTTGTTTGCCGTGGTATTATTGTAGTATCAAATTTATAGATATGAAACACACCAAGTATGTTTGGAGAGGTTTAATCAAACTCTGAAGTGTTTACTCCTTCAGTCTGGTATGTTTGGCCAGGTGAGAATGTCATTCAAACTTGGGTGGCACCAAATAACCGCACCAAGACGCCTGAAAATGTTCAGTCCTCTTCCAAGAGAACTGCGGTGCGGTTCGTTAGGAGTGAGAACATAATCCGAACCAACTTCAGGAACATTAGGTTTTATGGATTTAAGGAGACAGATGTTGACATCTGATACCAGCAGTTACTCATGCTTATAAAGCCTAGCATAACAAAAGGGCAAACCTGACGGGATGACAGGTTACCAAAACTCCCCAATAAATGAGCTATTTGTGAGTCTGTGTAACTTTTGTTTACAAGCCCTGGTTGGCTTGTAATTGTGCAGTCAAGTAAACTTTTCCACTATGGTTCAGACCAAAGAAAGCAAACTGTAGGTGTGATTGCACCCTTAACACTGGTATAAAAGTCACTACTCTGATGCAGCAGTGACCTGAGCCAAGAGCAAATGAAGACAAAGCTCCTCCAGGGTGACACTGACCACTGGTACAGCATTATAGGTAGCGTGCCAGTCATTAAACGGCACTTTCTGCTTCTCACTTGTGCAGAAGTCTATCCTCTTTAAATTTAGCTGAAGCCCACTACCTGCCTCACTTTTTCCATCCTCCCTGTGTTTTTGTGTACAGACTTTTCCACCGCCACACACAGCCAGTGTCCAGACAGAGTCTGAGCACGCTCAGCTGGGCTGCTCTTGCTGGAATAGCAAGGTGTTTGTGAATACTAATGAAGCAGCAGCTCCTCCGCCTTTCGTCTGGAGCCTACGTCACTCCGCGGCTCTCGTTTGTTTTCAGCACAAACTAAACATGTCGGGATCTGTCACGCTCCTTATATGAGGCAGGGGCATGTCTTAACTGCGTCTAAGTACAGTGCTGAGTGGTTTCAAAGTGTACATTTCTCTGGCGTTTTGCGTCACACGGTGCGTTTTCTCGGGTCAGATTTCATTCGGTCGGGCTTCCTGACTCTGCCTATGATGCAGTGTCACACTCTCTATCTGTGGAGGACATCTGAAAAATGCTTCCTGTCTTGAATCATCAGATAGCATCAGGCGTAGCTCAGATTGTCTGCGGGGCCGCTCAGACCTGACAATAACAAACACGGGAGATAGGAAATGATAATAAAAGCTCAACTCTGCCGCGGAGCAGAAATACAGAAAATACAAGCAAGTGGCAAAAAATGACAGATGGATTTTTGATTCCCAGGCATAGCCGTGGCTCATTCGCTCCAGCTGAGATGAAATCTGTTTGGATTACTTAAACGTGCCTCCACCTCCTTGTTTCGTTGCTCGATATTTAGCCAAGTTCTCATTACAGTGCTGCGGGTTAATGGTGTTGGCGCTGGAGCTTAGCGGGCGGCTCAGGAGTAGGATGGAGGAAGAGTTACGGCAGGAGGATTAGCAGAGATAAGCTGAATAACTGTACCCTGGTCCGAGGGGCTATAATGGCAAGACATAAACATTAAAAAGATGCGTTGCCATATGGCCATCAGCATAACATGAACTGTCTGGTATGATCTCCCACTTCCTTCCTCTGCAGCTTACTTGGTTTATATTGTGTGTTTGTGTGCTTGCACTCATCGGGTGCGCAAATGGGTGTGGGTGCTTGCGTACATTTGCCATTTTTGGCAGTGTTTGAATAAGCAGTGTGTGTGTGTGTTTTTTCCACACTGGCCAGCCCAGAATGACACGCATGTCCATCATGAGGGCAGTGGCCTGTCCTGTGGTTAGTTAAGTTAATCCTCTCTCTCTCTCTCTCTCTCTCTCTCTCTCTCTCTCTCTCTCTCTCTCTCTCTCTCTCTCTCTCTCTCTCTCTCTCTCTCTCTCCCCCTCTCTCTGTCTCCCCCGCTCTCTCAGACAGGCTGAGAGGGAAGGGCCACTGCCTCCCTCTGAAGGCCACACGTGGGTGGGATCTGAGCTCAGGGATTACAGGGCTGGAGAGAAGCCAAACAGCTTTACAGCGCATGGCCAGGGAGACAGTCGGCCGGCTGGCCAGGGCCACGCTTGGTTTGGGGCGTGGGTGATGCAGCAGGAAGCTAGCCCAGAGACCATGGGGGTAGTCACTGCCTGGGTCTCTTTGTTTCCACGTCAGAATTAGCTCGCATGTTTTTTTTTCGGCGTCTGTAAACAGGACATGATGCTCGTTCAGGAAATAATTATAAATGTGCTGGCCTGTACGCACGGCTAAGAGTTGTGAAAACATGCTAGGATCTGTGCTCCAAGTTGGTGCATGGGTAATGGAAAACAGCATTTATGACCGCACTAAATTCTTTGTTAAATGGTTTGCTTGTTGTTTGTGTACGTTTAGGTCTGGCACACAATTAAGTGGATTGTAAAAGGAATCGGGCCAACAATAATCCCGTTTCTCAAGCTTTGACGAGCACACACACACACACACACACACTCCGACACAGTGGATGTATCGGCTTTCACGAAGGGAAAAATTGACTGGTCTTGTTCCATCATGCGCGGCGAACCGCCATCACATCAACACAGGTACATGTTGTTGCCTGGGTGTGATTTGGTGGGCTGCCATGTCATTACAAACACACAGGAGCTCCCTGTTGAAAAATTCCTTCCCGCGTTGTGAATCCAGCCGGGCTCCTTGTGTTTCTAATCAGAGCTATTGTTGTTTTCAGCCGCGGACCGTAGCATCTGGGGAGGGGGACGTGCAGACACATTTGTCTCCAGCCGCCCCGCTCGGCACAGACTGGTCAATTTACTTACCAAGCGGAGCAGAAAATGCGATGTCTGTCAATGGGTCTATTTCTGTCCCCCGCTGAATGAAAACCAGTCTCACGCAATATGCGAAGTTTATCACTGCTGTGTGAGTGGCATGCTGTCGCCCCAAATGTAGAGGGAGGCGAGGGGTGCCGAAGGTTTGGGTGTGTAGAAGGAGAGCGGGGTCTTTACTGGTGTTCCTTACTGGGACCAGAGCTGTGACTCCTCCCTTTTATATGGCGTGCAGAAGCTCTAAGTGATGGAGGGATTAATACAAGGACAAGAGGGAGAGAGAGAGAGTTCCTGCTGTATCCAGTTTGGAGTCTAGACAGTGTGTGACAGGTGTGTCTGTAACACAAGCCCTTCAAAGAGCCATCCGGTGTCGAGTTTTCTCTCAGCAAATTCACTTTGAAGGCCAGAGCTGCTCGTCCAGAGGGCCCAACTGTTTAGCGAATTCCTCAGTGTCAGCCAGGTCCAGTTTCTGTCCGATCACTGGATTCCAGGCAAATGTTTTAAAGCTGCACTAGGCAAGATTCTTCTGTAAAACTACACCCTTATCAGCCTAAATCACAAAGTGGGGCTGCAACAGAGAAGAGCGTCCCATCCCAATCAGATTTGATCTATTTGCTCAATTGACAAATTGAAACTTAAGAGTGGAATCCAAGCAGCAAGCAGCAAGCAAGCACTCCGTCCAGACAAAGCTGTACTCACCAAGGTTAGGCATTTTGCCACTCTTTCCACTTTGGTATCCTTTGGTATAAAGCATCACAGACCGGCTGGGAGGGTTAACATGAGCGTGCTGTGCGCAGCTTACCGACGTCACTTGATCTCTGGGTGTTGGAGTTCAAATAGTTTTCCGACGGTTACCTTTTGGTTGCCATTCGGAGCCACCGACGGGCGAAGTTGCAGCTTTAATTGTGCCGTTGTCAAGGGACAAACACTCTTGAGTCGGTGAATCTTTTTAAAGCAGTCACAGAGTGGTGATTACTTTGAGTACGGCCTCCCTGAGGGATATGGCAAAGTTTCTGACTCATCAGTGAGGTAAATATATATCACACCTCTCCTAAACTACTGTGTAATCTACTGTCAAGACGGAGATGAGGAGAACAAAAATAGCCCAGCGTCTGATCATCACAGGCAGCTGTCTCAAACCGTCCCTCTCGGCATTCAGACAGATGTAGTGGGTGTTAACGGCTGCAGCTTCACCTCGGGCTTGACGTTTGTGATTGAAGCCGGTGGGTACCAACTGGCCTAAAGATGGTAGTTGGGCAAGGCCTGGCTGAATTTCTCACTTAAATTCTCAGGTTTGGTCAGGCCACGGGGTTCAATACTGTTGAAAAATACTGTTATTAGCAATTTATCCGGAGAAAATTGTAGCAATTTCAGGCCTTAGTCACTTGGTCACTTAGTCAATCATCTTGGGCTCGGTTCAGGTTTGGGAAAGAATGTTTTTCCCAGTTTCTGGCCAGGCTGGGGTCAAATTTTGCGGCTGCAGTGAAGCTCGTCCTCCGCTTCATCATGGTTACTATCGTCCAGAGGGGAGGCTGAACTTCCAGAATGGAGGGTCAGGAAAAATGTGTTCAGATTTGTCCCCAGGGAGAGCGGCTTAAATCCCTCTGTAATTAGCTATTACTACCTCCACGTTCTCAATATTTCTCTCTGCTGCACTGTACATGAACCTTCACCATATGGGAGGCATTTTGCTCTTTTTTATTGTGCTCTGTAATGGCCCATAAGAGGGGCATTCTGTACCAACTCCCTATTCACTCTCACTCATTATATGATTATTAGTATTTTTTTCCATATTACATAGTGTAATTAGGAATTTGTTTTCTGGAGGCACTGAAGATGTATGTGCTTCACCACAGGGGTTCCAGTGCAGGATCAGCCATTTTGCAAATGACCTGTGACTTACAGTCATGGGAGGATCTCTCCAGCCAAACTACCCCTATTAGTGAAGTTATCACAGTGCTTTACGCTCCACGGTTGCCTTGGTTCGATAGCATCTCGGCCCCAGTGGACACACACCCGTTGTTTGGTTAATGATGTCATCATACGGAAATGCAGAGGCCCCCTCGCCATTCGCTTTTTGGACCGAGGCAGGGGAACGGGCGGGGTAAAATCACTGTAAATATCAGTACAGAGATGGGAGGAGATCTGAGTCAAACCTTTCCTATTAACTTGTTTGTTTAGCTTGGCTGATTCAACTGCAGCTGTTACTCGTTCAGAATTGTCTCTTAGAGTTTCAAAGAGCAACTGATGGTATCGTTCTAGGCTGATTTTTGGAGGCTTTTCATCAGTACATTTGTAGAACTGAATAAGTGGTGCAGCTAAGATACTGTATGTGCACATGAAGCTGACGGTTAACATCTCTGGCCGGCGGTGCCACAGAGCCTAATCTGTCTTGCGGGAGCGGGGCGTTGGGCCGAGGTGAAGCTCACATTACTGCAGTAGTACCTCCAGAGCCGCGGGGAACAGCAGCTGAAGTGGTATATACAGGGGTTTCCCCAGGCTTGATCCTTGCCACTCAGATCCTCTCGCTATTAATAACACAGCCGTTCTGATGCTATCTCCCACAGAGCGCGCCCTCTCCCCTTTTCCCACTTGTTCCTCGTTGCCCCTGCCCCGCTTTAGGCCCTCCTCATCTGCGGGGCATCGGCGCTCCCGCTGCCACACGACCCAGTTTCCCCCCGGAGGAATTCCCTCCCTCTTCCTGAGCTTCCCGCCGTGGCGAACGCCCCTCCTCGCGAGGCTCCGAGGGAAGGCCAGAGCTGGAGAGGTGTCCGAGGAGAGGAGAGCAAAGCAAAGCATTTCACTGTTCATTTGAACGCGGCGCGGATAGGCTGGGGAAGCTCCGTTTAGCCCAGGGGATGGAGTGACCGAGAGCAGGGTGATGGGTCTGGTTTAGGGGCTCAGAGGGCAACATGTGGTGTCTACACTGTGCCTCTGACAGGAGTCAGTCCTTACTTGAGCTGGAGTCGGACAGCTGGTAAGCACAACCTTTGTCTGAGTGTGTATACCTGTATGTGTATGTGTGTATATGTGGATACACACCTAATAGTTGCCTCATGCTTTACACATGGGATTAGTCTATGCTTTGGGTCTGAATTTGCCTCTTGATGTGGGTTGTACATTTCACTAATGGCCGGTCCTTTATTTAGGGACTGCTGCCAGACTCAACAAAGATCAATTGAGAAAGGACTTATTATCCAACTAAATTGCTGCTGCCCTTTTATTGGATGAATTGCCTTTAATACATTGGGGGCTGAGCCAGGCCAATGCTGCTGATCAAATTCAAAAGGAGCACGCTTTGTGTAAATAATGTGTGCTTTATTTGGGATGCCACTGAGTTTCCTGCTCCATCGATGAGCCAGTAGTTGATTTTCCCAGTGCGTGCCAAGCATGTCAATGCAGCTCAGTCACATTTTACTGCTCTTTCTCCAATGCCTGCGTATTTAATCAACTTAAGTTTGAAAGACTCATTCACTCGTGAAAAATGTTCACTGTGAATAGGCTACATACTGTAGCAAAACTAAGAAAACCGAGGAAAAATAGAGGCGAGTTGTGTGTGTATGAGTGTGTGTGTGTGTGTGTGTGTGTGTGTGCGGATCAGTTTGTTATCTCGCTGACGCATGGCAGCTCAGTGTAATTAATTCATCATCGTGGAGTGACACAGTGAGAAGAGGCTCCTCTTGAGGAAGCCACTCAGCATCACAGGGAGGGAGTCTCCAGAGGAGGCGCTGACACCAGAGCTGTCCTCGCGTCACCTCCACCGCCTCACCTTCCACCAGAAACACATTATTAAAATTCCATCAGGCAGCAATTTATGCGCCGTCATGGGATGCGACGGCACCTTCTGCGCTTTTATGTATAAATTGTTCTCTTTCAAAGGAATAGATAGCTATGATCTGCTAAGAGGCCGGGTGAGGTGCGCACATTTTCTGTGGCTTTCATCACCATAAGGAGCTGCTGATACCAGTTTTAAGACTTTGGGTTGTTAAGCTGCACTAGGCAATTTCGTACGTTGGCAGGCCCAGATGGCAGCGAGAGGTGACTGTTTGAAATTTAAGAACTTCAAAACCCAGAAATCCTGTAAGGTGATGTCAGTAAAGTGCACACAGCACACTCCTGTTTACCAACGCAGCCGGTCTGTGATGCTTTATACCAAAGGACACCGAAGGGACGAGAGAGGCAAAAAAGTGAGCTCACTGGTGTTTGGGAGTCACTTTTCTTTTTTTTTGTCACTTCCGGTGGGCAGACAAGATTTCCTGCCAGCGACCGTACCGACGCTAGAAATTAACTTGGGGCAAATGGGGCGAATCTACAGGGTCTCCATTAGTGGAGGTGGGAGGCGCTTCACTGTTGCAGCCTCACTTCGTCATGTAAGCTGATACGTAACACGGGTGTATTTCTACATAAATACCGTACCTAATGCGGCTTTAACTGGCTTTTTCTTCATGTGCATGAGTGTGCAGACCACCCTCGGTTTGCCATCACAGATAACATTTTGCTTCACTACCTCACATTATGCCTATGCCTTTCAAGTGCGGCGACATGAGACGCTATCTCTTCACCCGTTGAAATCACATACTGGCAACAGCTGGTTACTACAACTGTGTCTCTCTTTGAAACAAAAGATGCACAAAAATATATCCATCTCAACAAGTCTAGTAGAGTATATAGTACTGAGCCTTAAAATTGTATTTTTCCTCAAACAAGTGAAAAAAATCTGTCATGATTTCATTTGTTTCCAATGCAAAACTTGTCATTTTCTTCATACTATTGGAGTGATTGTCTTTGCTCTGCCTTGTTTCATGATTACTTGTTTCTGGAAGATTCCTGCAACAAGTGAAATTGCATTGGAAACAAGTGGAATTATCTCACCCCGTTGGCAGAATTTTTCCACTCGTTTTAAGAAAAATAAGACTTGGATATGAGAGTAAATGACTTGCGAAGATGGACATTTGCGGCAGTGTGGCAGACACTGCATCGAACTTGAACAGCCCCCAGGAAACTACATCCATTTTGCTTGATAGGAGTCATTCATGCAGTGCAAGTACTTCATTTCAGAGTTCCCGGTAAGCCATTGTGGTTTGCTATCTGCCACTGATCTGTGTCTTTACACGGGAAAACGTCAATGGAGGCAGTGTGCGTGTGAAGGACAGGACTCCCTAAACACTTCCTTTCCTTTTTAGATCCTTCTAAACTGAAGTCTGAACAGCTGCTGCTCCGTTCTTCGCTGTGTCGAGAGGAGAGTGACAAAAAAAGAAGGAGACCGACACCTGTTCTCCGCTAATATGCAGATGACATTTCACTTAACATTACATTAGAGGAGGGCAACCCCGTCCCTTCACATAGGTATCTAGCCCTGCCATCCCTCTATCCATCTGAGGATGAAAGACCCAGCGACTCCCAGCTGGCCCGGAAGGAGGTTCCCGCTGCCTTGACATATTCTAATAACCACGGACTCCGACCATCTTATTCCTCCTCCTCTGCCCTTTTTATCCATTTTGTCTCTGCTTTTAAATGGGATTCATTTTTTTTTTTCTCTTTTTCTTTTTTTTTTTTTTAGAAGGTTATTAATTTTAATGAGGCTGGATGAATGCTTGGCACAGGCTGTATAAGTCTCCCAGTTAGGCGACGGGTCTGACCAAAGTCATCTCTCTCTCTCTCTATCGCTCCCTCGCTCTCCCTCCAGTCTGAGGGAATTGGATCAGTAACGCTTTCACTGCTGGGGTGACTCAACCTCTGTGCCGCGGGGAAGAAGACTGGGCTCATGCATATTGAGATATAAAGTGCCTTGTCTGTTATACAATGACTGCATGTCCTCAGCTGCCTTTCCCTGTTTAGGTGAAGCTGCCCTGTCTTTATCGGGGAGTTGTAACGTTTTAGAAACACATTGTGTAGCTCCTTTTTTGTGTTACTAAGAAGGGAGCGTCTTGGTTCAGTAACCCCGATGCCTCAGCACCGGCGAACACATGGGGAAATGAACAATAGCTAGTGGAAAGCATGCGTGAAGTGCCACCGTGCTTCCACTTTAAACACCTAGAGGCATCTGCCTGCTCCGGTGGAGAGCCGGATACCGCATTTCAAGCACGCTAAGCCTCTCTTCCATCTAAACAAATGAATATTTCCAATTAGACATCCTTCGCCGGCGCAGCCGCATTGCAGCCCACCCTTCAGTCTAATTAAAGCACTCTCTCTTTCTGATTAGATTTGTTTCACTTTAGAATTCAAAGTGCTGTGGAGAATGCACGGGGAGGAGGATGAAGGTGCAGGGAAGGTTGTCAGGATGAGCACGCATCCCCATCTATTTGTGGAGTGTCCTGCTCGGAGAGAGAGGCCATTTTGTCTAATGTGAGATGCGATTGCATGCCAGACGACCCCCACCTGCCTCAGTGTGACTTGGCAGAAAGGACAGGTGAGGGAACGGGCTGCATTGGACAGTTAGCTATCATACAGTCTGGATTATACTATCAAGGTCTTCTTCGTTCTCCCCAAAATTGGAAACACGGCTTCCTTTGCATTGATATTTTCCAGTGCTCACTGGAAAGCTCCTGTGCATGACAATGGTTTAGCCTGAAAGTAAGCCGGTTCCAACGCCACACACTGCTGGTCTGTTCGAACGGGATTATAACAGGCGCTTTATCCACGCCGTTCATTACTGTTCATTTCACCTTGCATGCATTTAGTGGCTTTGAGCCTGAGCAGAAGCTGTTGGTGGACATAAAATCTCTTTCCCATTAAACGTTTTATTTCAGCCTTTATTATCTAACCTTGACACATTCTCACACAGGGAGACGGGTATTTGACAAGGCTGCGCAGCGATAGATGTTTCAGGATGGATGTCCTTATTCTGTGCGTTCTCACGTCATCCATCAATTGGGCAGATTTCGGATCGAGCCTGTGTACCGGCTGATAGAAATGTACTAGCTGTCTGCAGAGGGGTATGACAAATCTAAACAAAATGAAGTGGTATTGGCCATTATTTTGCCAAAACATTACTTTATGGTAGAAAAGCTCACCTTTTAACCACAGACTCGCTGTCACCCCACTACTGGCTTTGTTTGTGTTTTGATAAATTGAAGACATTTTTTGCTCTCAGATTGATTGAGTGTGCTGTTGATACAAGGTCAGACGGTGGACTGGCGACAGTATGCGAGCACATGTATTGTGGGGCTGTAAAAGTTAGATATACATTGCTAACGTTTGCAAACAACGTGAAATAGACCTGTGTTTTGAATTATGATGGTTTATGAAAGTTGCAATATGCTCATTTCTAAGTCAAACTCATCAAAAGTGGAAGTAAAAATTATATAGCCAAATAAATTCTGGGTTGGATCTTTAACAGCCCTCTTTGAGCATTTTTGTTTGTCCCTGGGACACCCTGTAATATTAACTTATGGGTTTTCCTCTACTTTATGATGATGGCACTGTAAGCTATAGCTGTGCACAAGTTATGAAGGAACTACTGTGTGCCTCACTCACACTCTATAAATCACCACCCAGACAATGTTTGGTATCCTTTACAACTACTTGTAGATGTTGATACAGTTTAGTCCTTTCCTCACATTGGTACACAGCCTCTATGTCACTCTGGTCTTTTAACAGAATGTTTTCATGGAAGTTGGGTCTCTTGTCTATTTAGACTCGTTTATAAGTGAAAAGCATATAAAATCTACTTCTTGACCACAAACTAACCTTGATAATGGAGGACAGTGATTCTGACCCACCTGATTGGTCAAGTGTCTTGTTTATTAATAATAATAATAATAAACTTTATTTGTATAGCACCTTTCATACAAGAAATGCAGCTCAAAGTGCTTTACAACAAAGAAATTACATGCACCAAGAGCTTCACATAAAACTTGATAATGATAGTGAGAATAAGATAAAGAGGAGAATAGAATACATAAAATGCATGCATGTTTAGTGTCCTTTTGGCTCTGAGCTGTTACTTAAGCAATCTGATCAGTTCCATGCAGGATTCACATCTGTCACTGGGAGGTTACTGACTTGGACTGTCAAGTCAAGTCAAGTCAATTTTACTGTGTGCCTAAAATGTCTGTTTAATATGGACAGGTTCATATGCTTTTTAGTATTGGACATATTCGGATGCCTTCCTTATCCTCACCTCAAAAATTCTTCTCTGCTGAGCTAGGTGCTAATGCATTTAATTAAAATGCCCATATTTAATATCAATTCTAATCTTCTTGTACTGCCGTCAAGTTCAGACTCGGTATGAAGAAATAGGCTTAGCTTCTCACAGTCAGGGCTTCTGCCTCTAGAGCTGGACAGCTCCTTATTTCACAAATCCAGAAAGCAATCAGATCAGGTTCCTGCCTTTTCTTCCAGTGAAAAGGCTTTGATTTCTCAAAGTAAGTAGTTATTGAGCTGTCTCCAAGCACCAAAGCACAGTGCACTTTAACCCTCTCCACTAATCACAATAGCCAAAGAGGCGTGGAGGAAGTGAACAGACCTGTGGTTGACATTTAGCTAGTCCGGTGTGGCATGGCCAGTTGCTCAACACCACTGTTTGTGCCTGTTTGGATAGGTAGGGGTCGTTTTTGATCTTAATATTCAAGGCACAGCCTCATGTGCTGTAATCTCTTGACGTGTTTTTCACTGAAGGATTTAGATCCTGATAGTGTAGCAGTGATTTCATTGTTTGGTGTGCCTTTTGTTGGTTGTTTGCTATTCATAATTCAGTTCTTTCATAGACCGTTTTAATTTCTTCCATTCAAGATATACTACTACAATCTTATAGCTGCTTGAGGTATTTGTTATGCATTCAGAAAGAGACTCAGACCTGTCAATGGTATCAAAGTTCACTTCCATGTGCCACGTGCTTCATTCTGAGCTCTACTGTGTGTGCCTTCAGTAAAATGGCAGAGCAGACTAACCCAGATCCTATGTTGTGTGTGTCCTTGTGTGTTGCAGTGTGGAAGGTGATGCTCCAGGCAGCGAGGTGGGCCCCTCTGTGGACACCACTGGTGGATACAGCTGCGGTCCAGTGACCCGCAGCGCCGGGCTCGGCCCCGACCACCTGGACAGCCAGCTCTACGGACACATCGTGCTGCCCGGCCAGCAGCGGCCCCGCCGGCCCAAACTCCAGCACTCCCAGTCCATCCTCCGCAAGCAGGCCGAGGAGGAGGCCATCAAGCGCTCCCGCTCGCTGTCCGAGAGCTATGAGCTCTCCTCCGACCTCCAGGACAAGCAGGTGAGGGGGAGGAGGACAACAAAAAAATAGGGCTTCCAGGTCACGTACACACCCTCTGGCAGCCATATTGGAGGTCCTCAGCTCTTGGGCAACAGGCTGTGAACAGCTGGTTGTGTTTCCAAGTGTATGACTTCATCATCTCAACGGAATTGAATACACACGGTTAATTTCTGTGCTGTTTTTGCTGGGGAACTGATCATTTTGTCATTGATAAATCCACTCCATTTTGTGTTTAGATAACGTCAGCTTGTTAGCTACCAAATTGTAGCATCTGTTTAACTAACTAGCGCTGTCTCGGGCTAGTTAGCACTCACCAGTGGAAGCAAAAACTCAAACCGAGGTATCGGAATACAAAAAGAGCATGTTTATTCTAAATCTGACCAACAAAATGCCATGTGTTCAGGTGAAATGTTTTCAGGCTACCCCATCATCAGTGCAATAGATCCATTAAAAGATAAGTTCAGCAATTTTGGACCTATATATAATTTGTCTCTTACATACCTGTAGTAATTGGACCCACAGAGAATATTGACTCCAGAGTTAGCTGTTAACAGTAAGCTAACAATGAGTCCAAGTCTATCTACACATATACATACACCATATAATAATATATATCTGGTATATTTTTGTATGAGATATATATATATATATTATATATAGTACTGTGCAAAAGTCTTAGACCCCCAAGAGTTTTTATATAAATTGTGTCTTAGATGTTTATTCATTTTTTTTCTGCATTAGTGTGTCAGTAGACTGCTCATCATAGTAAATTTTTTGATATTTAGAAACTTTTAATTTAATTATTTTTGAAAGCATCTTTGCTTTACTTTTTTCTTTTACATGTGCTTAAGACTTTTGCACAGTACTCTCTCTATATATATATATATATATATATATACACACACAGTATATATGTATGTATATATGTATACATACATATATACATGCATGTACACATACATTTATATAGTGTATACTATATATTCTGCAAAGCCTCTATAGGAGCCGTGTAGCAACAGATAATGCAATAACTGTCGGATAATGTAATAACTTGTCAAAACGTAATAAAATGCCCTTCTAAATGAGTCAAAAATGTAATAACCCTATTGTGATAAATTGCAGGATCATTTAATAACGTCTTCAGACTTCCATTGTAATAATTAAAAAATGTTACATCCCTTATGATAATAATTGCCGGTCAATGTAATAATGTTTTACATGGCCAGGAAAACATTTACAATATGAGGTTTTATCACATTACGTTATCCGGCAGTTATTACATTATCCGTCACTACAAGCTGGCATCAGGTTGGCTGCCCCGGGCTAGAGCTCCTTAAAGATGGCAGACAAATGTTAGTCATAAAGTGCAGCCTAGTTTGGCCTTCTGGTTATATAAGACGTGTCTGTGTAGAAGCTAGACCGGCTCTCCTGTCGAGCTGTCACAGTGCTACCTGCTGGGAGTGAGATTCACTGCTGAGGTTCATATTCCTCCTGGCAAGCTTCAGTCCACTCGCCTCCCTGGCCCTCCCATGGCGCTGGAAAACGTGATTAGTGTTGTAATAACACCGTGAGTATGGAGGTGGATAACTAGTTCAGTGTGTGAAGCCACAGGGCTCAGAGAGGGAGTAAATGCAATACAGCATTGGACACTTTTCTGATTTTATGTATGTCACTTTTATTGTAATGATCTATTTCTCAGCCATTTCAATTTAGATAATTGTACATTTCAGTAATATACTAATTTTGATTCCGCTCATGTATGGTCATTTTCATCCTTATTTTAATGAAGGATACTTAATGGTGCAGTGTCCTACATTAATCGCTCAATATTTTTAATATTTCAATATATAATTTGTGGTCTCTTTTCTTGTGAACTTATGTTTTTAGATATTTCACTCAGAGCAAAGATTCATCATTATTGGGTTCTCATCAATGACTTTATTCACCATTATCCATCTTCTTTGGGGGTCTATTTGAGTATAATGAACCTTAATCCCAATTACTTTTAAATGGCATCATTACTCTGCTCCTCTTGAGTTTTTCAAGCCATGACAAAAATAGATGAGTCCACTGCTCCACTCCTCATTCCACCTAACCTAATCCTTAGTCACTGAATGTGTTTCCTAGGTAATTGCCTTTCTTTTTTTAGCCAGGTGAAAATAGCCAGCCGTTTTTTCTAGACCAAGAGTTAACTAATAATTCTGTTAATTTTGTGCCATCCTCTGTGCCCTCACCTTGAATTTCATACCTTGAACCATTGTCATGTTCCCTCTGCCCTCCATTAACTATAATCCTCTGAACCTTTGAACTGTTTTGGAGAAAAACAGCCTTTGTCTCTCCGGTTAAAAGAACATCCATCTTAGTTTGCTGTAAACAATTACATTTTCTCTCCCTCAACCCCCTCGTGTACAGTTGTGTATCATTCCGCATTTCACGGAGTATCACCAGTTGTCCCATTACAGGGAACATTTGCAAGGATTGGATTGCCATGTGAGCACAGCTAAGGGACTATTTGCATTTACACAAACTGCTCCCAGTGTTTCTAAGAGGCATTTAGGTCATCAACTTTTTTTTTCTCTTCCTGCAGGTGGAGATGCTAGAGCGTAAATATGGTGGGCGTTTCATAACCCGGCATGCAGCCCGCACCATCCAGACAGCCTTCCGCCAGTACCAGATGAACAAGAACTTTGAGCGTCTTAGGAGTTCTATGTCTGAGAACCGTATGTCCAGACGGATCGTCCTATCCAATATGAGAATGCAGTTTTCCTTTGAAGGACCTGAAAAAGTCCACAGCTCCTACTTCGAGGGAAAGCAGGTGTCGCTAACAGACGACGGCACCAAAATCGGCGCGCTGGTGCAGTCGGAGTGCGGCGGGGACATGGGCGTACCGGCCAAGTCCCCCGCAGCGCAGACCGACTTCACAGACGCTATCACGGAACTAGAAGATGCCTTCTCCAGGCAGGTCAAGTCTCTGGCCGAGTCCATAGATGACGCTCTGAACTGTCGCAGCCTGCACGGCGAAGACAGCCAGCCAGAGCCAGCTAGAGGCCACCCGGATATGGAGAGGGAGGTCAGCTACCAGGTCAAACCCTCCCACAGCACCTCAGAACACCGCAAACTGGACGAGATGACGGCCTCTTACAGCGATGTCACCCTTTACATCGATGAGGAGGAGCTGTCGCCTCCCCTGCCCCTGACTCAGTCTGTAGACCGGCCCTCCAGCACAGAATCGGACTTACGTCTGCGCTCCCTCAACTCCTCCCAGGACTACTGGTCCCTGGCTCACAAGGACGACAAGGGGGACACGGACACCAGTTGCCGCAGCACGCCGTCTCTGGAGTGCCAGGAGCAGCGTCTGCGGGTAGACCACCTACCCTTGCTGACCATCGAGCCCCCCAGCGACAGCTCGGTGGAGCTGAGCGACCGCTCCGACCGCAGCTCTTTGAAGAGGCAGAACGCCTACGACCGGAGCATCAGCAACCAGCAGGGCAGCCCCAAACACGTCAGCCACGGCTTGCCGCCCCGAGGGCCTTCCAGGGAAGAGGAAGCCACCCGCCATCGGCCGCGACAACTGGAGGCCCACCTGGCCATCAACGGCACCGCGAACCGGCAGAGCAAGTCGGAGTCGGACTTCTCCGACGGGGACAACGACAGCATCAACAGCACGTCCAACTCCAACGACACCATCAACTGCAGCTCCGAGTCGTCATCCAGAGACAGCCTGCGAGAGCAGACGCTCAGCAAGCAGACGTACCACAAAGAGACCCGCAACAGCTGGGACTCACCCGCGTTCAGCAACGATATCATCCGCAAGAGGCACTACCGCATCGGCCTGAACCTCTTCAACAAGTACGTACACTTCAGTGCCACGAGATCCATTCACACACTCTCCGTCCAGACCCAGACAGAATCTGATACATTACCTGGCTCTTTTGAAGTACGCTAAAGATAAACCACGATCAGCTTCCGCAATCACTAGTGCGTAAAAGACTTGAAAAGATGGAGGACATAATTGTTGTTTCTCTCCATTACACACAACACACTCCATTAGAATACATAGACACAATCACAGTTTAATGATTAAAAGGTTCTAAATAAGATCCTTTATCAGCACATTAATTACAATTCAGAGATTTTTTTTTGCTTAATAACCCAAACTGAAAAACTTAAGTAGGATAAATATGCTGTGATGGCGATTGAAACATGAGCATCTGCTTGTTCTATTTAAGGTGCAAACAAGCCTGCAAATCTATTCTGCTCCACTTTGTTTTGCCTTCAACTGAGGATTCAACTGAGCCTGTGTGATTCTGTTTAATCATAGATGATTGTGGATTTGGTTTCTTTCAGAGCCGACCATTAAGTTCTTTTTAATCATTTGTGATCAACACCGTAGAGAAAAACAGCTCCCTCGCCCCCGCTCTCGGCCTTCATCCCGTTCCACCATCTCCCTCACTCTGTCCCTCCCTCCCTCCCTCCCTAAATCCTGTCCCTCATTTGACACACATTTGGCCAGGGGCACAAGTGCAGTGAGATAATCACAGATTTGGATTGCCTCCTCTCTCCCTCCCCTCTCTCTCTCTCTCTCTCTCTCTCTGTCTCTCTCCCTCTCTCTCTCCCTGCCCTCTACCGTGTCTCCAGGAAACCAGAAAAAGGCATCCAGTATCTGATCGAGCGAAGCTTCGTTCCAGACACTCCGGTGGGTGTGGCCCACTTCCTGCTCCAGAGGAAGGGCTTGAGTAGGCAGATGATCGGCGAGTTCCTGGGTAACAGGCAGAAACAGTTCAACAGAGATGTCCTCGAGTGAGTTTTTCCATCGCTTCATTTCTGCTCATTTGTATGCGCAGAGGCATCGTGTTATTGCAACCCTAAAAATGCCGAGCCTCTGTCAAACAGGCTTTCGATTTAACTTGCCATCTGTGCCAGTACACAGTAGTTTATTTACATTTGCCTCTCAAGACAATGCAAATCAGAGACACTTCTTCCACGCATAAGTGTGTTACAGTGAAATATTCATGACCATTTTGTTCCAGTTAGGGTTGCCAGTTTGCGATCCACTCTCGTTCAAATAGACTTTTCCAGTTTCTGAGTACTACATAATGACTCAAATGCCATCGAGGAATTACACACAAATAGAATTCATTGAGGGAATCTATATGTGACTGTCCATGGAAGTGATTCAGACAGTCCATGTGTCATTCAAACACATGGGCTGTATTTATAGATTCTTCAATCCTTTTTATAGAGAAGGGAAGTCAAAAGGACATATAGTGGTCCTTTACATCGTTAAAATAGCGCCTCTAGTTTCTGCTTGGCACTTGACAGACTCGTCTGAAACAGTGAGTCAACGCTTCCGCTTTAAGCAGCCTCGCACCAGCAGAGCCCATTGAGATGCAGTGGAGGATAAGGCCAGGAGCGGTCCGTGAGTGTCAGTTTGACAGGGATATCTAAAGGGCTCCTCGAGAAAACGTCTATAAATCCTGACATGCGAGATCTCATCTGCTCTGGAGAGCGGAGTCACTATCCACACATTAAAGTAATTTCCGCTCAACTGAAACCCGCGTCCGTCTGTTGATTTCTAATGAGACATGCAGCCTTTTTAACGATTAAGTTATTCCTGTTAGTTGGAATCACTCATTGATGTGCGTGTGTGTGTGTGTGTGTGTGCACAGGTGTAAACAGTGGATATCCAAACTCTACACACCCTTTCAAATATCTATCTTTTTATTGCCTCAAGGCCTGAAATGATAACCTATTAAATAAGGCTTTTTCATTTTCATTTGGATGCAGTAACCAGCAATAGAACATTTTGAAAGGGTAGGGAGACTTTTGATATCCCACTGTATGTATTAGTGTGTTTGCTTTGGCATATTTATTGATATGTGTATGCGTGCCTGTACATGCATGTGAGAGCACGAACTGCAGTTGCTGTTGTTGCTGTTTTCCCACTGACCGCTGACGGACGGTGTGTTTTTCACCAGCTGTGTGGTGGATGAAATGGACTTCTCAGCTATGGAGCTGGATGAGGCGCTCAGGAAATTCCAGGCCCACATCAGAGTCCAGGGAGAAGCGCAGAAGGTGGAGCGGCTGATAGAGGCCTACAGGTGAGAGACACACTACACGACTGTGAAAAAGACGAGGCATCACACACTTGACTTGGCGTTCGCGGATTTCTTTCGTTGCATGTCGTAGAGATACACATACTTGATGATGAGGTAAAGATGGGGATCACACACTACACGAGTAGTAACCCCATCCAACCCATCCAACTCTCATTGGCTGTTGCCGGTCTCCGTTCAGATTTGAGTGGTTGAGCAGCCCATGATCGAGGAGAATGTCAAGACTTGTCCAGAATAAAAAAAAAAAATGTTTGAAATAATCATGATGTCCTGATTGGAGTGGGAGCGGGGAGGGAAAGTGTCCTCAATCCTCAACCCTCACGCTACAAAATCATCTATGCTGACTGTCTCAAACTAGTGCACTGGTCTTGAAAATCAGTCATGATGGCAATAATCAGCCCAAAAGTCATGTAGTTTGTACCCAGCCTAAAGGAATAAACTGACTTTTTTGCAAATAGGCTCTTAGATCAACTTCGATCAACTTACGATTATACGACAGGATGCTCAGTGGCGGGCTCACCTCTGTCTAGTATTTATTTAGTCCACACATTTTAATGCACAATGCACCATCTATGATTAGTGGATAGTACAAGCTAGCTTTGCATCACCTCAGAAGCACCATAACTCACTAAATACTGAAAACAGAAGTGAAACTCCTTCTAATTTTCCATGCTGCACCAGTAAGTTGATCACAGACCTCATGTATTCCTTTAACTCTATCAGACATGCGAGTGTAAGTTCCACAGGGAAAAACCATTTCACACCCAGACACTGATTTTGTTCAGCAGGATCACAGCAGAAAGAAATCTTCAGAAAATGAGTTTCAAAAGTAGAGCAAACCCCTTCAGGGCCTCGGACGGACGCTGTTTGTCCCTCATTTATTTTCTCTCCTGCGATCCTACAGTAGAAAGGTGCTCTCATGCCCACAGAGAATTTTGCTTCGATCAGCACTCAGCAAGGACGTCTCGGCCTCAGTAAACACCGCAGTGACTGTTGCATCGGGGAGATAACAATAACTGATCATCTGACACTAGCCTACAGCCCAGCCCAGATATAATCATGGACTCGCTATATGGTGACTCAGAAAGCCATTAAATGGCCGGTGTGATGGCCTCAGGCTGTATTGGCGGTCCTCACTGCTATGCTCATTGTTCCCTCGGCCTTGGGGATGAGAGGCATCATCTTAATGACCACAGCGCAGATAGTGGAGAGCACAATATCAATATCAATATTGATACTCCTGCCCATGAGTGGAACTAATCACTCATAGGAAAGGTTATTGATTTGTTTCGCTTTGAAGGAAAGTCTTCATCCTGGTGCTTTGTTCGTGGTTTAATGACCTACCATCTGTCTCTCAGGCTCACTCAGACCTGAAGTTAGGCCCGTGTTCCAGGAGGCCCATATTTTTTTTTGCTACCTTCAAGTTAATTTTCCTCTCTGTCCAATGTTCCTCTCCCCAGCCAGCGCTACTGTATTTGCAACCCCGGCGTGGTGCGGCAGTTCCGGAACCCCGACACCATCTTCATCCTGGCCTTCGCCATCATCCTCCTCAACACCGACATGTACAGCCCCAACGTCAAGCCTGAGAGGAAGATGAAGCTGGAGGACTTTGTCAAGAACCTTCGAGGTAATTGGTACTCCCTCGCTGCCTCGCGAACTCAAGCCGCTGTCACAAGACCAATATTCTCCGCTGAGTTGTTAGTGTGCAGCTCCAAGCATAAACACGGGTCCTTATCTCAAATTGAGTTTTGTGCATGCATTTTGCCTTGATTAATGGCCATGTCAATAAGGTATTTATGCTTTGTAAGCCATGGCTAAGCAAGCATTGCAGTGAAGGCAAAGTACTGTTTAAGTTGCCCTCAACAGATTTTGAGGGTATTAGCTGGGGCTTCGTGGCATGGCTAACTCATTTCTCTGCCTATTGGAGTGTCAGTAATTAAAGTACAGCATTGAGTGGAGGAGGAAAATTTGTCCTCGGAGACTTCTGAAGGACATTTCTGTCTGCGCTGTGAGATATATTTGCAGTGAAGCAGCATGTCAGTGGATTCATGGGTTCATCAACTCTCATAAATTTGTGCATTAATCATTAATCTCTCCCGCTCCCTCTCTCTCTCTCTGTCTCTCGAACACTTCCTCAGGAGTGGATGATGGGGAGGACATCCCCAGGGAGATGCTGATAGGGATATACGAGCGGATTCGGAAGCGAGAGCTCAAGACCAACGAGGACCATGTGTCCCAGGTTCAGAAAGTGGAAAAACTCATTGTGGGGAAAAAGCCGGTAAGTTTGAATTTGACCTTGACTGCGACCACTTCTACCTTCGCCTCCACTCAGGAGCCAAATCTACCAGGAGGGCAAATTACCCAATGTGCGTCTGAGCTGTCAGACGGAGCCACTGGTTTATTCATGGCCAACATTGTCCAAATACGTAAAAAAAAAATCAACAAGCGTCCTTTGCCAGAACAGACCTTCCTTACCGTGTGACACATCCAATTCCTCACGGCCAGAGACCTTCATGCTGAATGACTTTAATGTGTCTATAGTCCTAACAGCCGGGCGAAAAAAAAAGCGCTGGCTGACACTCTCCGTAATAATAAATAGGATTATCTGGTCCAGACTCGATCAGCCAGGCACCCAGAGAGAAGTAGATGCTCTCGAAGGTGTTTACTTGAGACCCCACCCCCCATCCCCACCCCTCTGTCCCGCGATTCCCCTTCTCATCGCACTAACTCCCCTTTGGTGACACAAGAGTCAGCAAAAGCCCGGGGGACCTTGACAGTTTCATCCTCAGCAAGGTTAACACAAAGTGGAAACACAACACACACACACACACACACACAGAGTGACAGAAAGAAGAAGGGGTTATAATCTCTGCGAAGGACACATAAATGTTTGTTCTGTGGCCCATAAACCTTGTTTTCTTTTCTTTTTTTCATTCACACCTTATTTATTGTTCAGCACTACATGGAACATCTATTTTCCTTCATGTATCATTAATTGAAAAGTTGCACTATTTCCCCCCATGTGTTCACGGATAATCCCTCTAATATCTCTGTATGTATCCCTCACTCCACAGATCGGCTCTTTGCACCACGGTCTGGGCTGTGTAAGTATTAGTCTTTCTGTCAGTTGGAGTTCCATTAAAATTCAGTGCGCTTAACTGTATGTCATGAGGACTTGAAAATGTTTAAGTGCTCTTTGGATATCCCATTGACTACGTCTCGGTGGTATTTGAGAAATACCCGGAGACTTTCTGGAACAGATTCAGACGTTGAGGATTGTGTAAAGTTATATTTTTGGCAGATTGTACTTTGAAAGCCCCCTGTGAGCCGCCTGGGAGGCAGCAGGAGTCCCAGTCAGAAATGCTGCTGTTTTATTTAGAGTGTATGTCAAGGGTGTTTTGTGCATGCAGGTACTATCCCTACCCCACCGGAGACTGGTATGTTACTGCAGGCTTTTTGAAGTGCCCGACCCCAACAAACCACAGAAGCTGGGACTGCACCAAAGGGAGATCTTCCTCTTTAATGACCTGCTAGTGGTACGGCAACCACGCTTCTTCCAGCACACTGAGATTATGGACTTAAACATGCTACTGGAAGAGACTAAAATACAGTATGTCCTATGTTTTTATTTCCCCATAGGTTACGAAGATTTTCCAGAAGAAGAAGAACTCTGTTACGTACAGCTTCCGGCAGTCTTTCTCACTGTACGGCATGCAAGTGCTGCTCTTTGAAAATCAGTGTAAGTCCCTTGGAGATGTTTGGCGTGGGCTAGTCCATCTTAATCGTGGCAATCATACTACCTTACCTTACTTGACATATCTATTGTGTGCAATAGGTTAAGTACAGTGTTGATATTATCACTCCTCAGATTATCCAAATGGAGTCCGTCTAACGTCAGCCATCCCCGGAGCTGACATCAAAGTCCTCATCAATTTCAATGCACCCAACCCCCAGGACCGCAAAAAGTTCACGGATGATCTGCGAGAATCTATCGCTGAAGTCCAGGAGATGGAGAAATACCGGATAGAGTGTGAGCACAATTTTTCCTTTTTATATTCTTCTCTGGAGGTCTTAGTATTAGCTAAGAGTAGCGACTCCATCCTTTAAACAGACTGTATATTCTCACGTCACTTCCAATGATGTAATAGTTCACCGAAATGCCCAATGTTACAAAAGCGTACACGAGAACTCATTGACTCGTTCACCTTGATGCGTATGTGTATTGTGTGCGTGGACGTGTGGATCAATGTCACCTTTTGTGTGTGTGTCCTCTGCACAGCTGAGCTAGAGAAGCAGAAGGGGGTGGTGAGGCCCAGCATGTCCCAGAGTTCTGGGCTAAAGAAGGAGGCGGGCAACGGCAACCTGAACCGCGCCAGCCTGGACGACAGCTACGCCATCGGAGAGGGCTTGAAGAGGAGCGCCCTCAGCAGCTCCCTGCGCGACCTCTCAGACGCAGGTGAGATCAGAGGTTGCCGTGGTAACCTAGCATCCCGTGTCTCCAAATAGGATGTCTTAGACTTAGGTCTCATCCTCCCTGCTAGACAAAGTAGATTGTATTACCCGAGCTGGATGCTGGCATGATACTATTCACTCCTCTTGGACCGGGTGTTAATCCATGTACTTGTGCACTGAGAATAAGCTTGAGTTCCTGTTGCACAGTTGTGTTTTGGGTTGTAGCCACTGCAGGTAACCTGCCAATTCGGAGTCTGCCCCTTGGTTAACACATCCTCTGTGCTAAAGGAGCCATTAAGCCACTGAAAGAAGGGTGACTCAGAGTAGGCAGCAGGAGAAAGAGATGGATGTGTTTACTAATGGGCCTAGGTGTAATTTACTGGAGGCTATCAACTAATAATCCCGCGTCACTGGCGTGGGAGGAGGCAGCACTATGTAGGTCACTGTGATCGATTTGAGCGTCTTAGTGGTAAGAGGAATTAATGTTGTATTGTTGATTCAGGCAGGGCCTCTAGAGTCGCCTGCACACTGCCCAGCTGCTCTGCACAAACACATTCAGTGACCTAAACACTGGGTTCAGACTAGTAAGGCAACATAGGAGGGTGAATCGAGCCCTATTTTTTGAATGAGAGACACTTGATGACACATTCTTGTGACAGTCATAATAGTAACTGCTGTTATTATGCCGAAAATCTCATTAACTAGGTAGAAAACATTTATTTGTTCTGATTATTTGCTACCACTTCATAATCCAATACGACTTTGAGCAGCAAGAACAGAGATATTGCTCTGCTTTCCCCCTCCCATATTATTATTAAACAGCATTGCAGACATTAGTCGACTATCTCTGTGAATACGTCCACCCATTGCCATTACTCTCATCAACAGCAGGGCCTCATGGTCATTCCCGGGCGTTTCCGTTTCGTCTGTGTCGTGGTATGCTTTCGGCTTGGCAGCGTTTATGCCTGTATGAGCGTTTCCAGCGCTGAGTTGTGAGCTGTCTCTCTTCCTTTAGGAGCTGTTTGAACATCACACTATGTCACCAAGATGAAACTTACTAGAGTTGGCAGGTTGACTTTGGTTCAGGGGAAAGGTACACCGTGCTACTCTAGCGTCCTCTGCCCTTCACGCAGCCAGATTGCAAGGCTGTTTTTTTCCGACGGGAAGGTCTCGTGCCAGCTGTGCCAGACACATACAGTAGTCTCCGAGCTTGAGTTATCCTAGCGGTTGCAATAGCGCTGACCTGCTTCTCCCTTTTCTCCCCCTAGTCCCTGTTCGCTTCCCTTCCGATCCCCCGGCATACCGCGAGTCTGCCGCTAGCTAGTCGTGAGCTACCTTCGTCCCCCCCTAGGGTGCTAGAGCCTAGACGCTAGACAGGAGGGACGTTGTGTACACCTCCACGTATCAACCATGCGTGTTGAGACCTGTCTAATCTGTCATATTACATGTCCTGGGCAGGCAAGCGTGGGAGACGCAGCAGTGCAGGATCACTAGACAGCAATATGGAAGTAAGTAGGACGCAACTGATGTCGAGCTGTCCTCTCACTTTATGTTGATGTTGTTCGCTCTGAAAACACAATTCTCTGTTGTTTTGTTTTGCACTCTTTGTTTCTTTGTAGTTTGACAAGCTTATTTTGTTTTGGTGGTGTTTTTTGTGGCGAGCGCCTTTGCCTGTCTGGGTCACTGTGCATGCTTGGGGTATGAAGGGGAATGGTCTGCTGTGGCTCACCCATGTTAACCCTTCTCATGTACACAGCATGACTAACTCACACCAGGGCTGCTCGGGGGGTTGATGGTAGACTTTTCCCCTTTTTCGTCCTCCTTTATTTTGAAAGATTTTTTTTTGCCATTTCCCGAATTTCCCGTCCTTTTGTTTGTTCACTTGAAGCGGACGTGGCCGCGCTTCGTCAGCTGCAGCTCCCGCATGTTCCTACGGTTTGGAGCGACTGAGTCTAAACACACTGCTTCCAACCTGAAGTCCAACCCCACCGCACCCCCTTCTCTCTTTATCCTTACGCCGATGTCTCCCTTAACCGGCAGTGTACTGCAGCAAGAGAGTCCATGCCACAGAGGAACCGATATTATAGCTGTGGAAAGCCACTCAAAGCCATTCATTATCAGTCTTGCGAGCCAGACGGCCTCTGTGATCAAGTCGCAGGATCATCTGGCATGTGAGGCTAGTTCATTCATCAGTAGTACTCAACATGAAAAATTAGGCCCTATGTTTCTGCCAACAGCACCTACCCACAGTGCAAAGATAAACAACCTGTGCTCCACATTGATTTGGGCCACAAAGCATAGGTTAGAGTGATATTTGTTTTGTTATTTACCAACCCACATTAGACTGCTCTATCAGTTTACTCAAACACAATGACTAGTGGTTTATGAAAACAGACGAGCATATCATAACGAAGACCTAAAACTCTGCGTCTTGTGAATTTGCTGAAAGTCATCTGTGAATAGTTCAGTGTCTGCTCAAAAGTTTGCATGTCATGCATGGCTGAAAGATCTGCTTTTTTTTCTTTAACACACAAGCGCTGTTTTGATTGTCCTGTATTTGATCTTGTTATTCTGTGTTACTGTGCTTTTGTTTAAGTTGATGTAGTCCTTCTAAAGGTTTTCATATGAAGGTATTTGTTCCTCTTGCTGCGTGGGAATTTAGAGAACAACAATATCGCAGTTAAGGTGCGGATATACTTACAACGAACTCGAAATTGAGAGTCGAAAACGGGCGGTGTATACAAATTTGCATAAGCTCGCTGCGGCTTCGTATTGTTCATTTATTTACACTCCGCACCGGTGGGGGCGCATGACGATTAAAGAGGAAACTGTAACCTAGTGAAACCGGAAAGGACGGTGACAGAAAATCAGAACAATAAAAATAATGGCTGCAGTGAAAGAGCGACAAAGGCAGTGAGGGAATACGAGGATTTAGAAGCCATTTGATTGGTCAAAAAGGTGCAGAAATCTTCTAACAAGCTCAGCCAGCCGAGCCTATAAACCATTTGTTTTGAAAGAGTTGAGTCTTCCTCAAGGCCACACAACCAATCAGGTGATATTTTATACCAGCTGCAGGGGGTCTGCTGTGCGAAGAATTCGACTGAAGCCAATGCGACGCTGTTTTTTCCAAGAACATGTCCTTTTGTCTGTGCAAAATTGATAAAATTAATCTCCGCAGCAAGCATACCGTGGCCTTTAACTGCTGTATCCCACTCCACATGTCGTGTCTTGGCATATATTAGCTTTAGCACTGTACTGCTTTATTCAACTATACTTGTCCACCATACAATGCCTGGTCTCTACGGCACTATATCCTCTAAACATAGTGTAGCTTAATATAGTGTAACACGTACCAAATCGTTACTGAAGAGACTTAAAGCTTGCTGGTCGGAAGATAGACTGGGAGTAGAACTGCAACTAAACAATGTCCCAAAAGCACAGTAGGCCTATTTCTGTTACACACAGCAAGAGTGCACCTTTTCCTCTTCTTCTGCTGTAGAAAGCACACACTGTGTCTGCTGTATGTCTGTTGTGATCTGACCGTCCTTTCCTCTGCAGGGGTCCATCATTAGCAGCCCCCACATGCGGCGGAGAGCCCCCTCCAGCCGGGACTGCCCGTCGCGCCACAGCGGCCAGTCCCTGCCCAACTCCTCCTCGCTCCTGGGCTCCCTGTTCGGCACCAAGCGGGTGAAGTCGCCCGGCCCCGCCTCGCAGCCCCAGCACCCCACCCTCATCTCCCACACCCCGCACCCGGCCAACCTGCACCACACGGCCCGGTCGGAGACGGAGACGGCGGCGCAGATGCACCCGCACCACGGCCAGTTCTGCCACATGGGCCAGAACCCGCCGCCCTACCACCACCACCACCACTACCACCCGCCGGCCCACATGCAGCACCCGCCGCACCAGTACCACCCGCCCTCCTCGCACGGCGGCCAGCAGCCGGCCTACCCGCCGCACCCCCACGCGCCGGCGCAGCACGGCCACGGCGGACACCCGCCCGCGCACCCGCCGCACCCCGCCCACCCGCCGCACGGCCCCCACCACCACGGCCCGCCGCCGGCCCCCTCCCCGGCCCCCGGCGGCACCAAGCCCAAACACAGCGGCATCAGCACGGTGGTGTGAGGCCCCGCCGGACGACTGGACTTTCATTTCCGAGGCTCTCGAGTCGACGAGAGGGTCGCGCCGCGCCGCCGGCCCGCTCCTCCCGCGGGGAGTCGGGGGGGGGGACGTGTAGCCGGACTAGATCCTGTGCCTCCTCCGCATTTTTTTGTTACGATCGCCATCGGGGCGAGTTTATTCCAAAACAGACTCATTTCCTTTTCGGTTTGCTCCTTTTGTTTCGGGACTTGTTTCGCAAGTCGCGTCTGTCCGCTTGTAAGAGCGACAGACGGCAGAGCAAGAGCATGCACAAAGACCACAACTACTGTTTTTCCTTAACAAATTAACGGGGCGTCTTACGAATACGATCAAATATCTTGCTTACTAGTGTTTTGCAGAAGAAGTAAATAGTAAATCTTGACATTAACGTGATCTCATCTAGTGCGAGGGTGGTTTGGCTGGAAGCGGCCTGAACAACAGGCAGAGTTGCCCACAGACAGACAGACAGACAGACAGACAGACAGACAGACAGTCAGTTGGCCTCAGCAGTAGCTGTGCGAGTATTTAATGTAGCGGTAGCTCACAGTACACTGTGATATCTCTGTTAGCGGTCATAAATGTGCCAATTATTGAAGCATTTACTAATTTAGTCTCAAAAAACTTTGCTTTATGTATATCGTGCATATAGTATTTTGTAAAATAATGATAATATTATCACCCATTATTATTATTATTATTACTACAGAACAAATAACAGTCTATGGCATCAATTAAAAATCTCAGTATTATACTCTTACTTAGGTGGCATAGTTTCACTATTAAGAAACCAGTCAGAGCTTCTGTTAGATTCAGTGAGCTGGGATACTATCCGGTTGCCTTTTGCAGTAGAGATCTGTGGAGATTGTTCAGAGCCGGCTGGTGGACGGCGGTCTCACGCGCTGCACCTCCACCCCCCCCCCCCCCCTTCAGTCCCGGCTGCTCGTCCACCATCGTTTTATTTTTTTAAAACCTATTTTTTTAGAGTCCGATAAACAATACGAAACGCTATATGAACTGCAACACGACGACGCTGGTATGATTCTTCAAGCCTGTTCTGCTCCGAGAGATTTTGTGTGATTTTTTTTTTTTTTTTTTTTTTTGTTCTGTTGTTGTTTGGCGGGCTGGTAGCCGAAAAGCAGGAAGGAGCGCGAGCAAAAAAACAAAACAAAACAAAACTGTGCAGCGGGAAAACAGCGACGTGACTGTCCAAGTGTCTCTTTCTGACGTGGAAGCTCTCAGCTGGCTGAGTGTGCCCTGTCCCCTCTTTCGTTTTTATTTATTTTTGTTTTGGGTTTTTTTTCCGTTGTGTGCGTCTCTTTAGCCATGAGTGTGTCGTGCCGTGCTGTTTACTCCCTCAGATCTGACTTTCACTTTTACTCTACCTGGAGCCGCGCGGACACCACAGTCCCACAAATCAATACTTATCATTCTGCGGCGGTGACAGCACTCTCTCTCTCTCACGCGCGCGCTTCACTCACCGCAAATGGCAGTTCTGTTTTATATCAATCATCATTCTGACATATTACGGGATGGCTGATTGTACCTTTCAGCCGTTCTGTGCACAGTGTCTGTGGCGGTGTGTGTGTGCGTGTGTGTGTGTGTGTGTGTGTGGAGCGGAGGCAGCGGGCCGGTGTGTTGGAGCAGGTTTTGTGTTGCGGGGTGAAGGGATAGACACAGCACTTGTTTTACTTAGCTGATATCAGTGGCAGAAATTAGTCTGTATCTGCTTAAAGACTATGAGATGGATTTCTTTTTTTTTTACTTGTGCAATATGTATTTACTATTTTGTCTATGAACAATTGCAATCAGGTGGTTGTTCCCTTTTTGTTTAGTTTTGTTAGTTGTGTCTTTTTTCCAATGTCTTTTGTCATTTCTTCCTCAGTGTTTCAGTGAACTGCAAGTGTCCACATGGATTTGGAGGGACTGGACCTTCCGCAATGATAAAGAATGTCAAAGAAAATATTGCATGTAACATTGTATTTTGAGGCTATTTTCTAACTATTGTGTATTCCCAAACTATATCAGTGTTACAGTTGACAGTTGTTGAAAATGAATGGTAGAATAGCATTGACTTCGACAAATACAACTAACTGAAGTCAATTCTGTATTTATGTCACTCCAGAGGATAACCAAATCTGTATCTTTTCTTGATCAACATACAGTAGTTAACAGGCTGTCAGTCTGAATCTTACAACAACAGTAGTAGTGTACAACAGTAGTTGAAGCTGGACATTATTACAGCTGTCAGAGGAAAGTTCTTTGCCAACAACAATTTGTGTAACCTTTAGAGTCGGCGTGACAAAAGATGTACTCTATCATCTGGAAATCAAAACGATAACGGACTGCTGCGCTTGCAGACAGCAACGACTATTTTGAATGGAACTATCTTATCTTCATATTCATCATCTGTCTTAGTCAATGGCTCACACATTACTGTTGTCAAGTGATGTCCAGTAGATCAGTGCTCTTCAAACTTTTCTCCAGAGACGCAAATTTTCAAAAAAAAAACCATCCCAAAATTGATCCTGCGGGCTTTGTGTAGGCTAATCTAACATTTTTTTAGACTGCTGATGTAATAACCTGCAACATTTTATTCAGCCTAGTTTATGTCACATTTAGGAAAGTTACGACATCGCATCGCCAATTCCATTTAAACTAAATCGGGGACCAAATTGAATCTCCCAGCGACCCGCTGCAACACCACAATCGGCCACTGAGCTGCTGAGTCCAGATCAGACTCTCGTGAGTTAGAATGGGATAACGGGGCAGACAGCAGCCAAGAGGAAACCCATCTCGATAGTTCTCACTCTAAAATAGGTCAAATCAAAGTGTTGTCAGTCACTCCCCTCCAGCTCCCTCAGCAAACTGATCTATTGTAAAAAACCTGTCCAGATTCTGTGTGAGGTGCTTTGTTGCATGCCATTGATGCCTACAATTTCTTTCTTTTCTTTTTTTTTTTAAGTCGTTTCATTTTATTATTTCAAGCAACAGGCATAAACAAGACCCCCAAACTTGCAAATGTAGCTTTGATTTCTCTTTTTGACCGATGCTTGTTTACATGTAGATGATTTCTGCTATTGTGTCTTTTCATTTAAAGCTGTGTCCTTCTCCTCCGGCATGCATCTCACCTCTGTGTCCCACTGTACAGTATAAAGACATGGCAGTATACCGCTGAGTGTAAATAGCGAAATCCACCTGAGGAAATGTAATGTAACTCTTGTTCAAATGAAGAGGGGCGTAAAAAGGGAAGAGAGAGTCGAGGGTGGGAGGGTCGATGAAGAGAGGAGAGAAATATGTAAATAGTCTGTAAATTATTATTATTGATGCTCAATGTCTGCAGTTACATTGAAGGTGCATTCCCGCTCCCCTCCGATATTTACATAATCATCAACTGCTTCTCTCTGCCTCCAACAATACTGAATTATCATAGGATCTAGAGACGAACAGCCAACTGTTACACGGTTATCACTGCTTCTTCTTCTTCTTCTTCTTCTTCTTCTTCATGTCCTGAGACACTTCCTGTTCTCTCGCACTCGCAGCCCCAACACTTTGGAAGTCCCAGGGGAAGGGAGGAGTGCTCTCATTTTATTATGCATTCAGTTTCTAAGTAGACAAAAACCCTATTGATGTAAAACTAGTACTGTGACCATGTTGAGAACGCAAAATAAAATGATATACTGTAAAAAGAAGTGTGATGAGGCTGCTTTATTGACTGAATCATGAACTTGTGGTGTGTGTATGTGTGTGTGCATATAAGTGTGTGTGACTGCTCTCTCGGTTGTAATCTATATCAGTGATTCTCAACCTGTTTCATATCAAGGACCCATAATTTAGTCCACATTAGAGCCACAAACCCCCATTCAATTACATTTTTATTGTTAGATGATTTTGTCCAGAATCCCATGACTATCGGTAGAGAGATAACAGTGAAACTATGATCAAAACAGTCATTCTTCTACATTCTCTGATTGTGTTTAACTTCTTGTAAATGAAATAATGCTGAAGTTTAACAATTTATCAATTTGTTGGTGGCCCCCTGGAACCCCCTCAAGGACCCCTGGCGGACCCCCGGACCCCATGTTGAGAACCACCGATCTATATCCACTGCGTATAGGCCGAAGCATTCTAATTACATGCTGCATCAATATTTTCTGAAGGTGATGACTCCCATCGAAGGACAAAACACCAGCTGGATTGATTTCACATTCTTCCTGGCCTCTGACTGCATCACCCACATTGTTATTGTAATTCTAACCCGGAGCGTCCGAGTCTCGCTCAGGAAAGCACACTTGGCCGGCCCGTCTGCAGCCACGAGCTGGGTGAGAGTGAGGCAGGTGGTCTGAGTGACAGTTTGTCTGTGTGTAGCCCTTGAGGTCTGGAGCTAAAAATAGATCCCCCAGCTTTGAAGACCACAGTCCTCAATGTCAGCGGGATTGCGTCATCAGGCTGATGGGAGGGAACAGACTGTAGGCCTGGACCTTCATTATTTACCATCCAAGCATGATGTGCACTACAGCAGTGCCATTCAGGTTTGTCCATTCATTCAATAATATTTAAATAGACATTTATAGACTACAGTTTGATGTATTTGTTTTCTGTTTTGTTACTGTCCTTGAAGGCCACAATAATAGTGCAGTGCACATTTATAGTTTTTTTTTTTTAAGTTCTCCCTCTTTTTTTCTATATTTTTTATTTTGAAGCTTGGGTGATAGATTCTTCTTAAGTAAATAACGCCACCAAGTGGTGTGATGGCAAAGTTGTAATGCTGCCTTCATGTGCTGTCGGAAATATCGTAGGTTAATTACCCGTTGAGCGCTCATGAAAGGCCCGGCAAAAGTTGCAAATACAACGGGGAGAGTGATTTTTCAACAACTTTATCCTGCAAATAAAATTCTCTTCAGTCTCCTTTTGTTGTCACGAATTGTTTGAATAAATCATTTAAAATATCGACAACAAGCCTACTGCATATTTTTTTGACTCTTCATTCTTCCGCTGTAGGACAAAGTATCTCTGTAAGGCTTGATTTCTAAAATAAAACAACACCCAAACTACTTTTGTCACATCATGGTTCATTTTGTTATTTCCAACCAAAAGCGCTCGAGTTTACGAGGAGCACATGAAAGCAGCATTATCTAACATTCTGTTTACGTCATCAGCATGAGACAGAATCAGGTGAAAGGTACCTAAGCTACATCGTAACCCAGGGGTGTACGAGTTGGCAATTTATGTCAGAGCGATGAATATAAACAGAATTATCGTCCTTTCCAAACCTGTTCAACTCGGAAAGCGTTTACTCACCTGTAATGTTCGGCACACAGGGAAACAAGTCTACCAGCTGCAACATCGTCGGACTATTAAAACCCATGCAAGGAACCTCGCATATGCCAAGGATTTGTTCCTTGGCCAGGTGAACAAGGTAAGTGTTTTTGTTTTGTTTTTTTACTAAAAGACGAATGGGCTTATCGTAGTTTATATCATGCTTAAACTAGCCACGACACATTCCGTTCTCTCTTGAATGGAGAGAACTGCTAGCCAAAGTCCTTTCAAAAAAATCTGTCAGTTAAAATTTGCCTTACTTTTCGGCAAAGGTACACACCTCCTACAACATGACATAAGGCATTTTACCAATTAGTTGGATCCACTCTTCGATTCGGCATACATTCAGTACAACAAACAGCACTTATTTCAATAAAATGTCAACATTTCGGCTTGGTTTGCCTGCTATTCCCACAATTTTCCTCTACGAAAAGTTACACCGTATTGGGCGGTAGCGGGCAGTGTCAACCAATTGTAAAAGCTGAAATTCTGTTAAGTTCCCTCGTTTGCATAAGGATCCCTTTTATTCCGAAATTACCATAGGACCCTCATAATTCCTAAAAAGGTCTTAATTAGGTTCTACCATCTTTGCCGACTGATTTTTGAATGGAATTTGGTTTGACTGTCTCTCCATTGGGTATGAGGTATGGAGACGAGGACATATTCATGTAAAGTTTCCCGAATTATTATAACTGTCAGCATTGTGGAAATGTAACTTATTCCCTTTGTCAAACTCTCCCTCTGGTTGTCAACAGAATCAAACAAATGTAGAATTCGAGGCTACTTCCTGGTGTGAGTGATGTCACCTACACTCAGATTGGAATGAATGCTCTGATTGGTCGACACACGGTTTGCACTCAGCAGGCTTATTCACTTGACCTTCCACTAGCATTTAAATCAAAAGATCCCTAGTTTCCTTAGAGTTAATTGTTAAGTTAATCAGTGGCTCTAATGATAATAAGTCTTGACTGCCAGAGCTGTTTTGCATTCTTTTACATCCTTCGAGTGTTGCCAGAAATAGAGTTGAGTGCACATAAACAACCCAACAATGTGGGACATACAACTAGGAAAGTGAGGAATTTTCTATGACACCCGAGTTGCTGAGACGTGACATTTAGGTGATGGAGAGCGTCAAGGCAGTGCCAACAGTTGCTAAAAGTGAGGTATACAACAACTTTTGGCTATTAAATTAAGTAAAAAGATCAAGATGTGAAATTTCTCCTGTTCAGTTTGCCACTGCAGCACAAAGTAGCTTTGTGCCACCTGATTTCTACAATAAAACAACAGCCAACTACTTTGTTACTTTTGTTACAGCGTCCATTTTGTTATTAGTTTTGAGCAAAAACACTTGATTGCAAGTTGTATTTATAACTTCCAAACTCTGAAGGAAGAGCGTACCAGGAACACTTGAAGACATCATGTCCCTTGAAGCCCAGCAAACTACCCCAAACTTGTCAGTTTAAGAGCTGTTTACATTTCTTTCATCTTTAATCTCTTCCAGGCCGAGGTCTTCCCATATCCAGAAATTGGAAATGAAGAATTGGAGGAGATTAACCAGTTTGTCGCCCCGGTGGAAAGATTCTTCAATGAGGATGGTGAGAGAGGAGACCTCGATGAACGCAAGAGTTACATAAAAATAGTGGGAGGGTTTTTGCATACATCAGCCTGGATAAATTTAGGTCATGCAATCTATGCCCTTTTGATGAGTTTCATGATTTGGCAATGAAAGGCTGGTCTTTGTGATTTTCAGTTGACTCAAAAAGGATTGACCACGAAGCCAAAATCCCTCCAGAGACCCTGAATGGGTTGAAAGAGCTTGGGCTGTTTGGAATCCAGGTTCCTGAGGAGTACGGTAAGGTGATTTACACATATGCAATATATAAACCCTGGAAGACTGTCATTTGAAAAACTATTTTTGCTCTTAGACGCTTCAGTAAACTCATCAAACTTGTTCATTGGAGAGTAGCGCACTGTAATATTCATGAGCGGAGAGACACAAGTGACAAGTCAATTGGAAAATGTTACAGCTAGATTATTCGCTTTGAACGCCTCAGCCACTTTCAGTAAGTAAACTTTAGAAAATGCGCTAGCCTGCAGCCTCAGTGGTATCACCTATTTCTATACTAATAGACTTGTTCTTATGAATCCACACTGTCATTTCTCCCTTATTTTTTTACCCAGCTGTTCTCCCTTGCTGTCATTTCCCCAGATGCTCTGCAGTTGATTTAGCTAATAAATGTGTTGAATCACTGAGACATTTATCTAACTTTGTTCTCTTATTCCATATCTGATCATCTGGGTGAGGTGGGCTTTTTGTCTATTCACTTGACTTGATGCACATTAAGTATTATAATAAATTGATTATTACACAAATGAACTAAGAATGCAACTATTCTAGAGCTGCAACGATTAATCGATTAATCGTCAACTATTTTGATAATCGATTAATCGGTTTGAGTAATTTTTTAAGAGAAATAAGTCAAAATTCTCTGATTCCAGCTTCTTAAATGTGAATATTTTCTGGTTTCTTTACTCCTCTATGACAGCAAACTGAACATCTTTGGGTTGTGGACAAAACAAGACATTTGAGGACGTCATCTTGGGCTTTGGGAAACACTGATCGACATTTTTCACCATTTTCTGACATTTTATAGACCAAACAACTAATCGATTAATCGAGAAAATAATCGACAGATTAATCGACAATGAAAATAATCGTTAGTTGCAGCCCGAAACCCATTATGCATGCACATGTTCCCCGCACACACAACCCCCCCAAGTTAAAATGCCACCGCAAATGTTTCTCTCACGCGCCCAAACATGACAAAAATGTCTTTGACAGTCTTGTCGTGTCTGTCAGCCCCTCAGTTTGAAATCAAAGAAAACGGACATTGTTTTTTCCCCAGGGGGCCTCGGACTGTCCAACACCATGTACGCACGCCTGGGGGAGATCATCTCACTGGACGGCTCCATCGCCGTAACGCTGGCTGCACACCAAGCCATCGGGCTGAAGGTAAAATGAAATAAGCGTGCGGCTTTTTGCTGGATCGGCAGAACATCTATCACGCTGGCGAGCGCAGGGCCTGAGGGGAGGAGAGTAGGAGGACGCTGTAGTCTTTGCTAGAATGATCGCTATCTGCAACATTCAATTAGATTATTAGGGATGAGGCCCTCGGTGTGATTTGTTAACAGGTGTTTGGTGTTTCAGGGGATTCTGATAGCGGGGAATGAAGCCCAGAAGCAGAAGTATCTGCCCAAACTGTCCTCAGGAGAACACGTAGCAGCCTTCTGTCTGACAGAGCCTGGAAGGTAAAGGCCTGGAAACCCTGCTTAAGATTGTCCTCAGTCAATATTTCACACTTTCTTCTAGCAAACTCATCATTCACTGTGCCACTTTTGTTTCTCTGCATCTGCAGTTACGCTCATGCATGAGTAATTAGGATCATCTGGCCCTATTATCTGCTTCGTAATACGTTTCTGAATGTTTTGCACAGTACGCATAATTGCATTAGCTCTACTTGTAATTGGTGTGATGGTTTCAGCGGAAGCGATGCCGCCTCCATCCAGACCCGCGCCACCCTGTCGGACGATGGAAAGCACTACCTGCTCAGCGGCTCCAAGGTGAGAAGCGGCATCGTCGCATTTTCTTGGGTTATTTTCCGTTTGCTTCGAACTTTCCGAGGTGTTGATCCCAAAGTTTTTTTTTTCAATTTGTGTTATCAGTTTTGGATTTCCAACGGAGGCATGGCGGATATAATGACGGTCTTCGCGAGGACCGAGGTGGTTGACAAAGACGGCGTGAAGAAGGATAAGATTTCTGCGTTTATCGTGGAGCGGGCTTTTGGGGGCATTACCAGTGGCAAGCCTGAGGACAAACTGGGCATCCGGGGCTCCAACAGTAAGGCCTTCTCTCACTGTCGGAGAACACGGCGGACTCTTGGAATGATCTGTTGTTTAAAAATGGTCGTAACCTGCGACTTTGTTGTCTTCCAGCTTGTGAAGTGTCCTTTGACAACGTCCCGGTGCCGGTGGAGAACGTAATAGGGGAAGTTGGTGGCGGATTTAAGGTAATCGTCATTAACATTTGTCTCGTATTGTACATTACTGCATATATGCAAGGTTATATGGTGATTTTAACACCAAACCACCACCACAACAACAGCTTTTCTTATTGCATCATGTCTCTGGACAGGTTGCCATGAACATCCTCAACTCGGGGAGGTTCAGCATGGGCAGCGCTGGGGCTGGAATGATCAAAAAACTCATAGGTAAAGACGAGTCGCCATTACTGAACAAGAGGATACATGTG
This sequence comes from Centroberyx gerrardi, assembly GCF_048128805.1. Taxonomy (NCBI): domain Eukaryota; kingdom Metazoa; phylum Chordata; class Actinopteri; order Beryciformes; family Berycidae; genus Centroberyx; species Centroberyx gerrardi. Next base: position 31,006,302 of record NC_136001.1, read on the forward strand.
GCTCTAAGCAAATTTCTGCAATTTAGTGTTTTGTCTCTCTCGCTTTTTGTAGAACTGACAGCAGAGTACGCTGCAACCAGGAAGCAGTTCAACAAAAGCCTGAGTGAATTCGGTATGATTCAGGTACGGGTCTGCTTGCCCTCGGCAGAATCCAGAACAAACGACGCTACTCGGTCTGGTCTAGAAATGAACGCGGTTTGTCCTTGCCCTGTTCCCTATTGTAGGAGAAGTTTGCAGTGATGGCCCAGAATGCCTTTGTGATGGAGAGCATGGCTTACCTGACAGCGGGGATGATGGACAGACCGGGGGTGCCAGACTGTTCTCTAGAGGCTGCCATGGTCAAGGTTAGGGAACTTCGTCATCAGTGTAAAACAAATACGACACGAAGAATCTAACTATTGGAGAAAAGTTCCCCCCAGGTGTCTTGTGATGTGTTTTCTCAGTCTTTGTGTCGCTGTGTGGCAGGTGTTCAGCTCGGAGGGAGGCTGGATATGTGTCAGCGAGGCTCTCCAGATCCTCGGAGGTCTGGGTTACACCAAGAACTACCCCTACGAGCGCTACCTGAGGGACTGCCGCATCCTGCTCATCTTCGAGGTATTACAATAAAAGCATTAGAATATCAGGTACTGGAGTTTGTTACGGCAGCCTGTTCTAGAGGTGGCCACCAGAGGGCATGTGACTCTTTGAAATATATCTCTTTTGTCTCAGATTACATGAAGTAAACTGGTGACTTTTTGGTGATTCAGTCTTACTCCCTGTTACCCGGGAATAAAATGGACTGAACAGACAAGTAGCTGATTGGCTTTCCTTGAGCAGATCTGCAGCTCATTGGCCTGCAACATCCTCCTCTCTATATGTGTGTGATAAGGTGTAAATCACACCTGAATATTGAAGAAAACTTGCATGTATACCGAATTTGGTGATTTTATAATGTAATTTTGCAATGTTTTAAGACAGTTACCTGCTATTGGTGAGGTGGAACATTTTGAATTTTACCAATTTTAGCATGTCACTTCCTGGTAGAGAATATTTTAGGCATCTCCCAATGAGCAAGTACACCAGATGTCTTCTCTGTGGCCTGCTTTGCCACTAAGCAGTGCACACGAGTACACATTATTGTATGATGAATGTTAACAGCATGTCATTTTTATTTATTGTTTGTCTACAGGGGACCAATGAAATCCTGAGGATGTACATTGCTCTGACTGGAATGCAGTATGCTGGCAAAATTCTGACAGGGAAAATAAAGTAAGAGGATGAAAGTTGTACCACTCAATAAAACTTCAAGAAGAATCTTAGTCAGCCAAGACTCTTCTGGACGTTTTTAGACTTTTTTTTTTTTGGTTCTTTAGACTTCACCTTTCTCTGCTCTGCCCCCAGGGAGATGAAGAAAGGCAATGTGGGTCTGGCTTTGGGCATGCTGGGGAAGAAACTGAAGAACTCTCTGGGAGCTACGGTGGACCTCGGCCTGACCGGCAAAGATGGAGTGGTGCATCCCAGCTTGGCGGTAAGAACTTCGTCTCGATGAGCTCTTAAGGGAGAAATGCCCCGCCAGCCTCAGACGCACGCTTTTTCAAACGCACCAATTGTTTTCAGGCGGCCCAATGCTCACTCGAAGCACCGGGCCACACATCAAACCTCCCTGACACGTCTGCTCTGAGCTTGATTTGGTTTTGGAGCGTCAATAGAGGACTAAAATAGCTCTTTGTTGAGAGGTTTCTGAGTCTGTAGTGACCGCTGATCTATTTTTAGGTAAAAGGACATGACGCTTGTTTTACTCAGGATGTTTAGGTCAAGAAGTAGCCTGCAGGAAGGCAAGACATGGATGAGGAAAAGCTAATGAGCAAAATCCAAACAGCCCTGTAATGTATGACCAAACTAAGGGGGTAATTTAGCTAGTCGCATATAATTGTTCAGGAGTTTGAACAAAATATGAGCACGATGTCAGCTGGTCTAATAGCAAATATATGAAGTAGGAGGTAGAATCGGGCATGGAACAGAAATATCATACAGTTGCTGTGTAGGAATACAGGAACTTTCAATCGATCTCTTATCGTATCCAGTGTGTTTGAGCCTCCATGTATCAGTGGAAAACATCGTATTCACTGCAAACTTACCGCCCTCTGCTCTGTTCACAGGATAGTGCAAAGAAATTAGAACAAAACGTCTTCCTTTTTGGATCAACTGTGGAGAGCCTGCTCTACAGATATGGAAAGGTAAAGTGATGTTTTTTACCTTTTCCCCCTTTTTAGCACAAGTGGGAAAAAAAAAACAGCTGTGGGATTTTCAGCTCCCGCTCAATATCAAAAGTTCCCTGAAATGTACAATATGTTTCTTACTCATTGGGGGGGGCCTGTTTTGTACAGTAGAGACCTATTCACATCCTCCACTCACTGTATCGCTGAGGTAATGTTCATCTGCTGGACAGCTGGTCCAAAGTGTCCTTTTTTTTCTTCCTCCAAATGAGCTTCTATATGACTGCGCTATTGTAATCAAGGCCTTCCCAGAGTAGCAATAAACCGCTTGGAAACACGTCAGGTTTCTAAATCCTGTCTTCCTGTGTGATTTGACTCCATTTTGATCCATTACATGGGGGGTTTGTCTTCGGAAGGCTTTAATCAAACTGGAATCTCTGGCAGCTGAGGACCGAGACCTTGAACAGTTTAGTCAGAAACGCTGAAATACGACCAAACACATCCTGTAAGCTTAATGGTTTTGGTTACAGGAATGCATGTAAAGCAAGAGAAAGAAAGAAATGTCAAGAATTCTTTTCTTAAAATCTGCTATTCAAGCGTCAGTATTAATCATGGAGTCCTAATGTTACAAGCTTGAAGTAGGAAGGGTTTTGGGTGGTTGGACGCAGGGGTGGGGGGTAGACTTACTGTACATGCTGTATTATAATATTATAATTCAGTTCCTCCAATGGATTCCAGACCAAGGAGGCACACTGAATTAGGGGATTTTATATTTAGTCATTGCCGATGATTGATAAGTGTCCATATTTGCATCCATATATGTTGTCAGACGATAGTGGATGAGCAGCTTGTCCTGAAGAGAGTAGCAGATGTGCTGATCAACCTCTATGCCATGACGGCTGTCCTGTCCAGATCCAGCCGCTCCATCAGCATCGGCCTCAGGAACCACGACCATGAGGTACACACACACACACACACACACACACATACACACACACACACCAGAGCTTTGATCAAGCGCTAAAATTTGGGCCCAGCTTGAACTGGCCTGGGAGAAGTGAGGCCAAAGCACGATCTGCCTCTAATCTTGTCCAAAACATAATGGGCCTAGTTAAAAAAAACAAAAGAAACCCATCCAGTGTGTACATTGTTCCAAAGCAGTGGAGTGAAGGAGTAGAGGAAGTTTGTCCTTATAGGCCATACAGGCCCCCTTTACACCTGGTGTTAACATGCGTCCCGTATCCACATTGTGTCCAGATCTGATGTAGCTGTAGTTAAATTGCAAGAAAAGGAATTATTGTCTGGCTTCCACTGACATGCTCGGCCTGAAAGACATGCCTTCATCACCCATAATCCATGCTGCTCCATCTTTCATGGGGAAACCGTTTTTTATCAGAGTGAATTGAGGCGGCTCTGTGGGGTGGGGTGGATGGCAGAGAGTAAACAGTTACTATAGAACGGTCCTGTATATAATCAGAAACACTCATGTAGAACAAAGGAGAGAGCAAAAAAAAAAAAAATCCTCAACAGAGAGAGATTAAAGAGAGCAGCAGTGGATGCTTTGCGTTATACTGTTTTGATTCTCTCCTGTTTGTTTAAAACGGACAAGCCTGAGCTCTGTCCGTTCTGTTCCTATCCTCAGTGGCTCCGGGCGTGTGTGTCAGGCTCCAGCAAACACAACAGAGAGCCACCTCCGCATTTTATGCAAAACACACACTGCTTGTTGTAATCCTCTCCAGCAGCCCTCCATTCCAAAGATACCTCTCCTTTTCCTTTTTAACTCTGCAGTGTTTTGCCTTAGGTTCACTAAGTTACATGAGATTCAAGACAAAATCCATTCCCTTAATGCTCTCATCTAATTTAGTTCCAATGTGGTTAGAAACGGTTGTTTTTTGCCAATTGAGATGTAATATACAAGTGTGTGCTTGTACTGCGTATATATAGCTTCAAATTTGGTATATTGTTTCAAATTTGTGTGTGTGTGTGTGTGTGTACCCGCAGATCAAAATAGAATTCAACATATGGTTGCAATTGTCTCACTTCACATTTGATTACTTGTTGAAGTTTATTGCTTTTGCGTTTGATGCCTGCGCCGTATTTTGTTTTCATTTCTCTCAGCTCTGTTTTACAGTTGGGTTCACAGGGCTGCAGGTTTTGATGAATGGCTGTGTTCTCCAATTTTCTAGGTGCTGCTCGCAAACACGTTTTGCAGCGACGCTTACTTCAAGAACAATTATTTGATGACTCAGTTGCAAAAACGTAAGTACAACACAAAACGGTAATTGGGAACAGCCCCGCGCCTCTTTTATTGCATCTCGGTACAAAAGACTTGCATGTGTTGCGGAATTTCCCCACTAACCCCGCATACCGACAGCCAGGCTCCCCCGTTGCGTTCGAATTTCACATTGTGGGAGTTGTTTTAATTAGCGGGATGTAATGCACAGTTATCCAGAGAGAGAGAGAAGAGATGTCACGTTTCGTATTTGACAAATGGAACCGGCTCGTTTTCGTAATTCAAATTCCTATCCGTTCCAGATTCTCCGGAGAACAACGACGCCAGCATCAAGAAGATTGCCCGGGAGGTCCTGGAGAACAGGGCCTACATCTGCTCTCACCCTCTCGACAGAACATACTGAGCTCTCCCAGGCGACCGTAATACTCAAGTCTCCTGCGTTCTGATTGGACGAGGCGGGCGAAACCGCTCCGCATCCTGTACTCTTGAGTCCTAATGGTTTGTCTTGACTCTTGCATTATGTGCATTGCTTTGTCCATGCTAAGGCAGCACTTGTTTGGCACTAATTTAACGATGTACATTCAGTTTCTAACTTTACATCAAAGATTTGCTTTAATAGGTATTTTATTAGCCATGACGTCAAAGATAATAAACAGAGGTCGTCGGATACTGTGTGTCGGGTCTCTTCTAATGGTATTATATGAAGTTCTATCCGAAGTGCACCTTATCTTTAGCAGTGTAGTGTGATATCGCACAAGCCTCCACTTGAGTGAGATATAGAGGGTTTATTGCTTATCAGGCTGTTGAGCGTACACGGCGCAGTCTTCGTTGGTTCTGACCTCTACAATGCTCCTGAAGGGTTGGACAGCTGCATGCGTCTTCTCGTTAGGAGCGTGCCTCTGAAACGTGTGGATGCTCCTCTCCTCCTCTGTCAGGGGCAAGGCTGTCCGCTTGTACCGGAGCGACCGCTGCTCGCAGTATCCCCTGCAGAAAGCAACACAACATGCTGTTTTAACGCACCATAACTTTGTTCTAATTATTTTTTTTCTTTTTTCAATAAAAGCTGCTAAGCTGAACTGACGTGAAATGGTACTTCTTGTACGGGGAGCTATGTCGGGGGATGGCGTTGTTTTTGCAGCTGAGGTTGCGGTCCGTGAAGGGGCCGGGAGCCAGAGCGACGCTTTCCTCTTTCTCGACATTGTCATCGTCGCCTGAGTTGATCACCGACAGTACAGACAAGGGCTGCAACACAGAACACAGCAGTCGGCTCACCGCCTAAAGGTTGTTACGCTATATACTGCAATTAGAGTCATGACTGAAACTAGAAAGATTTCATGAGGTAAGAAAGTCTTCAAGCTTGTGAATTGGAGAATAATCCGTCTGTTGGGGGTGGAAATTAGCTTATGAAATGCTGAAGTATCAAGATAGCTAACACATTTCTACATATCATTCTACATTTAGACTTTTGGCTGCATGCTAAAAATAATAACTACTTAGAATAAAATCTTAAACTGCCGACTAAAAATGTCCCAAAATACACTTCAACATTGTTATCGGGTCGTTTCACATCCAAAATAATGGCACAGAGTCAAAGCATCTGAAAATGTGCTGCCGTCCAAATATTCTTGGGGCTCACAGTGTGTTAAATGCGTGTCCATTATGTCATCTGCACTACTCAAAAGCTAGTCACCTCAATGACTGACTGACTGACTGACTGACTATACCTTCAGCACCATGCCTGGTTTCCTCAGCGAATACTTCTTGGGTTCATCTTTCAGTATTTCCTGAAACTTCCCTGAATTTCCTCCCATGTGACACTTGAACTCCGGGATCTGGCCGCTGCCTGGTGGGGTGCCGCTGCCTGGGAGCAGCTTCCTCAGCCACCGACCGTGCTGAGCTCTGGCTGCCTGGAGCTGTTCCTGCTGCAAAGCCTCTCCTGAGGACGAACAAAAGAGCCACACACACACAGTCAACAACCCTAACACATCCGGAAGTCTTTTAGAGAGAGAAAAGCCCAGATGATTATCACAGCGTTTGTTTTGCTACTCGTAGGACTGGTGAACTAAACAGGCATGTGAGTGTTTTGATTTCACAGTAGGGTTAGACAGATATATCAAGCTGATATTGGCTTTTTAGTATTACTACTTATTAGTATTATTCGATATCGTGGAGGTTCCTCCCTGATCGAAGTGTGAACTCCAGTTTTGGGTGGGAGTACTGTATGTAACTCAACAGTTTCGGGGGTGTCAGTCTATAAAACCTGCAATGAAACCTGCCTCACCCTGAACGTGTTGTTTTGCATTCTGGTCTATTAAGGCTAGAGAGAGATGGATATTTCTGCCTCTTCTACGATGGATTTCTCCCTGTATGGTTGTTGAACGTCGGTGCAAAATGGTGAATCTAGAAAGAAGCCCTTGTTCTTTGATTCCCAGGGGCCGACACCAACACCTGACGTTTACTGTTGATGTTTTACATGGCTAAAATATTTTTTGCTATCAAACTCCATTGTAGCTGTGCTGGAAATATCTCAACGTGACATGACGTTGTCTATGGTTTGGCCAGTACACCACCAAACGACACAATTGGTCCAGAAGTGCAAGACACATCACTAATAGATGTTTTTGAACAGTGTTAAAGTGTTGTAGAGTAGATTTCCCCTTTAAGAGTTGATGCAGTACAACCTAAAGTAGCCATACCAGCCAGGTGAATGGTGACAGGAGCCGGGCTGAAGAGATGGGGAGGTTTGCTGTAGAGCAGGAAGTCTTGGGCGCGTTGGTCCCAGGCCCATGTGTCCCGTGTCAGCGTGGGCTTCAAAGTGTTGGCATGTAGGATGTTCTCTCTCCATGGCTGGAGGCACACCAGACAGTAGTATTATCAACACCACCGTTTACAGCCCGTCAAAAATACTATAAACACAAGCTATCATTGGATACTTCTGGAGAATAACCAGATGCTTCAAATTGTTTTAAAGATTTGCTTTTGCTGCCACGGGGGCAATAAATTATTGCGCGGCCACAGCGACTGAGGCAACAACAAGGCTGATATTTTACAACTATGAATCAATCTATATTAGTCATGTCATATTATACGCTACTCTATATCTCCCCTAAACTCAGTGGATCATAGGTGAAGAGGACCAAGTAAGAAAACAGCAATAAAACCCAATCCCTGTGCCCAGATTGTAGGAATGCCTATAAATTTAACATTCCTCTACGGGAACTTAGGTGAAATCCCACACTGCTGGAGGTTGAAGAGTGACATCACCTTCCTCAGCTCTGCCACACGTGCTTCGTCCGGGCGTCTAGGGTGCTCACCGGACCTGTTGCTGCTCATGCTTGTGAACCAGTGGGAAGGGCCAGTGGTGGATTGAGAGCCATGTTTATCACCTGGCTCCACCGTAGCACTGTGATACAGCTGACTGTAGGTGAACCTCCGACCCGGCACCTGAAAACATGTCCAGAGAAGCTTGATACATTAGAACAGAGTCATTTTTCTCTACCTGCTTAATCCCGTTCAGGGTCATGGGAGATTGGAACCTGTCCCAGCGTACATTGGGCAGAAGGGGAAACACAGAAAGACAGACTCACATTTATACCTATGGACAATTTAGAGTGTCCAATCCACCTTACTTGCATGTCTTTGGAATGTGAGAGGAAACCTGGTAAACGCAGGGAGAACTTGTAAACTTCACTCAAAAAAGGTCTGGGAATTGAATCCAGGTCCTTCTTGCTCTGAGGCAACAGTGCTAACCACAGAGTCACCCCACCCCCCCCCACCCCCAGATACATTAAAATGTCTGTAAAAAAAGTACATCACGCCCTACAAAGCTTTTCAAACCTGGGCCATCTCCTTGCGCAGCAGTTCCTTAGCTTGCTCATTTGAGTTGAAGGTCTGGATGCTGTAGTTGTGGGCTGGCTTGTTTGCAGCCTGTTCAACCCTCAGTACAGTGGCCTTTGGCTTCTGCAGCAGCACACTTGCCTCTTGCACGTCTTTAATATTGGCCTGCAATATTATGTAACACATGAGTGGCTATATGTATGGAGTTAAATCTAGATCATAGTCAATCTTATTTAGGCTTACAGACCTGAATGAAGTCCTTGGTGTGTTTGAGCTGCTGGTTGATGTGTTGCTTCCCTCTGATGAATTCTCTGTTGTGTGTCTCAAGTGGTGTATATCTTTTCTCGGAGACGGGCGGAGAGGACATGTCTGCCTCATCCTGGGTGTTTGCTTTGAGCTTTTGCTCCCACTGCCCAGGCACTATGCCAAATTCCTTGCTCATGCTGAGAACCATGTCAGCGGAGGGGAACAGGTTATTCCGCACTACATCTTTGAGTTGCCTCATTTGACACAGCTGGCTTAACCTAGGAAAATATTGAAGATGCTTCACAGAAGAGAATCATGACAGTGGTGAATTGTATCATATTACATATTTTTACCTAATCATAAGCGTGGGCTTTCATATAAAAAAAAACTAGGTTACAGTGCCACTGTAATCTCACTGTGTATATAAATACCGTGACAAAGCTTGGAAGCAGGAGTGGGGCACCATGTCTCTAACATAGACCAGAGGCTGTTTCATGATGGTCTCCAGGGACTCACAAAGATGGACAGGGCTCAGGCCCGCATCTAGCGAGTCATAGATGCGCTTGAAGAAACTCAGGCTGGAATTGTAGAGGACTATCACCTGCTCCTCCTCACTCCCACTTAGCCTGCAATACATCACAAAACCACTGGTTTCTCATTGGAATTTGACCTCAACACTCGAGCCAAACGGACAGCACAGCTGAAAACTGTTAACATGAGCTGTTAGGGCAAGATAGTGTACATAGGCTTACTTCATAGGAACTGTCTCCCACAGTCTCTTCACTGCTTTATGTTTTAGCCCTTCAAGAACAAAGACGTGCATGCTCTTATCTAGCATGTGGAATCCTGTAACAAAATCCAGATCCTGGCTCTCCCCCTGCTTGAAATTCATTATGTAATTTGATAGGACTCTCTCAGTATTTTCCAGGGAGTGTGAGCCGAGATGGAAAGCTGCCGCGTTGATTCTCAGAATCTCCGCCCTCAGCTTGGCCATCACAGAGACATTGCTGTACCCGAAGAGGTAGATGATGCGTCCAAACGGACGTTCTGAGGAGAATTCACAGCTATCACTCGTAACATTCAGTGGACAAGCTATTTCAATCTTGACTTTGAGTTGAGAATTGGCATCAAAGTAATGGCCCTGGTGCATGGGCTGTTTGCTGGATATATAAGCTGCAGCTGGCGTGTTCATCATCTTCCTCTCCCATCCACTTATCTCCCTATCCAGCAGGTGAGGTGGAGGGGAGCATCTGATCGCTAGGTGTAGCTTGAGACTCCGCTGCCCAAGCAACAGCTCAGAGAGGTCGAGGCTTGCAATACCAAAGGAGTTATATACCTTTGTCTTCTGTTTCGAGGGATTATGATTGCTGTGTTTCCCACTGACCGGCGCTACATTACTCGGCTTGTCATCATCTGGCCCCGTGCCGAGTATCGAAGCGGTTTTGGATGGTTTCTCCAACTTCTTGTCGCGATCATGAACTTCTATCTCCAGCGGAGGACCTGCGAGGAACTCCTGGAGTTCCCCAGGACTCATCAAGCCGGTCAGAATCACATTCACGTCTTTGAAGCAGACATTGGCACCATGCTGTTGATAATTTGTCCTGTGCGTTTTCAAGTTATGGAACTTGTACTGGCAATACACAGGCAGACATTTCTCCTGGGAAAAAGAAAACAATATTTAAACTATGTCTTACATCGAAGCATGCGAATCAAATTGTATCTAATTATTCATAACATGTAAAGTATGTATCACTGTATCTTTGCTGCTAATGAGATGAAAGAGATGAAATTCACACCTCCAGGACATCAAAAGGGACTGGCGATGAAGGCATTGAGTTGGCTGACAAAATGGTGATGACCAATGGATTGAGCTCAGCCTTCAGTTGATCAGATATTAATGGTCTGTCCAGAGAGATGTTGCACATGGCCTCGCATACCCCAGACGTACAGATGGAGAAGCAGTCAGTCAGCGAGATCTCACCTGGTAGAAATAACAGACCACATGATGGATGTTTGATCTCATGGATAACATACAGTGTAAAAGTGTGAAATTTGTGTAAAATGCTATAATCTCGCAGTCTAAATATCGTTTTCCCTTGTTTCTGAGTAATCCAACAAGTAATCCCCTATATTTTCAAAAGCATCTGAGATCTTATTACTCTGCTTGTACAGTAACTGTAATAGATTACAATTGCCATTTTTTGGCCATCAGATTACTGAAACTCCATTATATTTATCTTATTCCTCCCTAACCCAGATGGCATGCTGCTACCTATGTGGACAGCATGGTTGATTCCTTTGGAGAGAATTCCTTAACATTTGTTTTGGATGCTGTGACAGCCGCACCATCAGCCGCATTTGACATATTTGTGGGTTAATAAAAACTTACTTTTTGCACCTTATTTTTGCCTCTTGTGTCCTACCTGCTCGCTCCCTCACAGATGCTATTCGTGTAAATAAAGGGTTGACTCACCTGCCAACAAATGCATTGGACTGATTTCAGCTGAAGCAACGCCATTCCTTTTGATATTCTCAAGGTCAGGAGCATCGATTGTAGGTTGTTGGAAACCTCTTTTCTTCGGTGCAGCCAACTTTGTGTCCACGTCCTTTGTGTCTATGAAAAGTGTCGTTTTAATATCTTAGAAGCACATCAGTATGATGGCTGGCACAGATATAAAATCAAATAACTTGTGTTACTTTAAATTGCTTAAATCAAAATGTCATTACGTACAGATGACTGTTTTACTTGATGTGACGTGATTCTTCTCTTGTTTTTGAGGTTTGTCAGGTTTACTTCCATCAAGTGAGTACAAGTCCTGTTCCAGTTCAGTGATCGATCTGAATAACACAGATATTGATTATGCATAATATTAAGCGGAGTGTACTGAGAGTATCATTGATTATCATTTCCCTCTTCCATTATTGGTGGTATACAAAATTATTTATACTGTAATTTACAATTTCTCTCAACTGAACAAAGCGTGTTCATACAGAATGCAAGACAGGACACCGCAATACACCACAGCACCGCCTTTCCATTCAGGTTCAAGATCTATATTTAGATATAGGGGTCATTTTTGTATTGTTCTCTTTAAACATCCCAACCAGGACAGTACTTTAGGACACCCCACATTGAATTAATTGATTATTCCATGAAAAACTGCTAAATGATATGATAAATAGTGTTCAAAAGGGTAACTGTCTTCTCTTCAGTGTCTTAAAGAAATGTATTAACAGTTATCATTAGGTTTGGAAAGGTTACTTTGAAAAGGCAACACAAAAAGCATTCCATAACATAATCTAATAGATTAGTCAAAAACAGGAACATAATCTTGATTTTCAGTAAATTTGGGATTTGTTTTGTCTCCAAAAGCCAGAGAAAGATATTAAGTTAATGAGAAACAATTTGATTAATTTGAAAGTTGAGCAGCAGGGTGGCCTGGTGGTTTGAGAGACAGCTTTGTATCCAAAGGGTCATGTGATCAATCCCCAGCCAATGTCTCCATCAACTGTGTACTGTCTTTTAGAAGTGTCTTTGAGCAAAGACACGCAGCCCCCACCTGCTCACTCTTTTTAAGTCACTCTGAGTAAAAACAGCTAAATGGCTTAATGTACCTTGCATTCACAGCAGTGGATGATGGCATCTTCTCATTGGCTGCCAGATCTAACCTTGAGGCTTTGGGATCAGCTGCTGGTGAGGCTTTAGGATCCACTGTTGGAGGTTAAAGATTGGAGTGAACAGAATCACATTTGTGTGAATCACATCTTACGATACCTTCATTGTTGCAGCCTAGAGTAAAAGGGCCTGCTTTACATACAGAATTGGCTATGTTTGTCATGCAGTACTAGATAAAACAAAACATTTTACATTTACCTGTAGTGGTGCCCACTTCAGGATTGTGTTTCAACAGTATTGCATTTCTGTGCTTTTTTGATATTTTTGATTTCTCCTCCTCAAAGACAGTTCTGAGCCTGTGTACCATATTCTTGATACCACCTTATAGGGAAGATGTCATTTTGTATTTCATGCAAGAAGCACCAAATGGCTATTATTTTGTTTGCTTTTTCTAAGCACAAAGTGGCACAGTGAAACACAATTTGATCTTTTTTTTTTCTCAATATGGCAATTTTCACAGAGCTCATATACTACGTGATCAGTGATTTCTTTTAAAAAAAATTTTTTTAAATCTCACTATTAGAATTAGATGTGCATCCGAATAAGGATTGCATACCAAATACTTTAAGAATCCGATCTGAATCACAAATGTGATTTAAGCTGTCATGCATATTATATTTGATTTTTACTTTGCCAAAATTCTATGTTCTATAAATGTATCAGTTTAATATTACGTCACACCTCATCCAATGCACAAAAAAAACCCCAGAAATATCATGGCATAAATCCAGGTTTGAGTGATGTGGGGGACGGCAGGACCTGCTGCTCACCACACATGTGCGTTGCGTCCTCGGGTCGAGCGTGCGGCAGCCTGAAGGCCTTGGGTCTGTCGTGCCGGGCCTTGCCGGACACTTTGTCCTTGCCGTTCCAGATCCGGAGCCAGATCTTATGAGAGAGCAGCTTGATCAACAATTCTTTGTCGACTCTGACGTCGAAAGACTGAGTCCAACCGACCCACGTCCGATCTCCCTCATGCCACGGTCTCAAAATCTGTCCGAAAATTCACACATTTATCATTAGATGTATTCACAATCGGACGATATATCGAAATTCAATATATTGCAATACAAAAATGTGACGATACGTATTGTGGGGCAGAAAAATGAATGGTGATATTAGCTCCATTTTATTCTGCTGTAGTAATCACAAATGAGACGCTTGTCCATCACAGTTTCACAAGCTCTCCATCCAAATTATATTATTTGCACTTTGTAATGACATTTTTAAATTGTTGTTTACATTCTACAAGCCAGTGCCATCGCTAGAAAGATTTGTGGCTCAGAAATAATTCTGCACAGTCAGACTTTGTTGTCACTGATCATATTGTGAGATAAGCATATCATCCCAACCCTAGTGCTATGTAAATAAGTTTATTATTATTATTATGATCATTATTATGTAAAGAGGCATTACATACAAGCCTGTTCTGTCTACAGTCTTAATCCCTGCACAGAGATGGCTCATTCACTGTAACTCTAAACCAACTAGCTGTCTTGTCTTTGTTCATTCAGGATGTTCATGAATTGTTCATGCAGGGGTCACACACACACACACACACACACACACACACACACACACATCACCATCATCAGGTGGCGGTTACCTTCGACTCATTTTTTTTGTATATTTTTGCTGCCGGCCCAAACATCACTAGGTCCACTTTGACTGTCTCTGTGTCCCCCGGCAGCAGATTGTATTCAATATGATAGTAGCCTTGAGCTTTGGGGGCTTCCACCAGAACACTGGATGAGACTTTCTTCAGCTTTTTCTTGGCTTTCACAGCAGTTACATGGATCTCCTCTTCTTCTTCTCCTCCTAAAAAAGAGAATATATCTTTGTGAATGAGATCGAGGATGAAAGCAAAGCTCTAATGTCTGTTGCTAAGATTGTTAATTAGAATATCAGCAATTCAGCACACTGATCCTGGTACAGTGATGCTGCCCACACCCAGATCCTGCGCTCACAGTCAAACTCGTGTTCGTCTATCGTACATGAAATATGGGAATTTACCTCTTGGAACAGATATTGCAATGTAAACTGTCCATGTGACGTTATAGGAGCCGTCATCGATGTGTGTGCCGAGTTCCTCAACAGGTGAACTTGTATCAGCAGGTGAACTCGATCCGTTTGCCAAGTCCCGCTCCACAGATGGCAGATCAGTCTGAGAGAGAAGGATAGCTTCTTGTCCTTTAGCAGAAACGCCACTATCTGTGTCACCTCCAATATCACACTCTGACCATGAATTACAGAGATGCTTCTCTGAGATGCTTTTCCTGGGGTCTGATTCCACTGTATTGGTTTCCATAGAGATCACTATATGAAAAAGATAAAGAAAAAGCATGCCATGACTTTTCCTTGTGCAGAATAGCACTCTTTTAGACTATAAACCAACTATAAACCTATATTCTGCATTCATTTTAACAACTGGGACAGAATGTGTCCAACACAAAAGTTCATTTTTGTTGAAAATGAATAAATAAATGATGAAAAAGTGATTACAATTTTACAACAGGGAATTTTGCTCTGCATATGCCAACCCTTACGCCATAATATTGGATTTGAAGTCTGGCCCACACATGTAAAAGGCAATTAATCAAAATTTCAAACTTTCCACAAAAAAAAAAAAAGTTAAATAGTTCATAGATTTTGTAATTGAATATATTAGGTGAGAGAGAGGCATGAGCAGTAGCCTAAACAATAAATGCAGTGAATGTTTATAGCTCTAGAAACATAATAAAATAAGGAAATTTATAGCCATGAAATCTCCACTTCCACTTCACGCCATAACACACATCACTTTACAATGACGTTTGTTTGTGCTTGCCCACCTTGAGTCCTGTTTGTCTGGAGTGTTCAAAGTCCTCCTGAACTGGACAGTTAAGTCTGAACGGTGTCGGATAGTTCCAGGATTTAGTTTAGCTTCAGTTTGTTTAGCTGAATCAAGTGTTGAATCAAATGTTTCGCATTAAACTCCTGACTAAACTGCTGAAGTGGGCCAGGCTGTCACTCAGAATGCAACGCGTCGCCATGGCAACCACTGTCCCGAAGAGGAAGTGAGGTATGGGTATGTATGGGTTGCTGCCTTCAAGTGCTGTTGGAAATATCAGCATTACCCTCGACCTCGCCTGAACGATCCGACAAAGTGTCTAAATTAAACGGGGAAAATTTGATGTTTTTAATTTATTTATTATTTATTGACAACAAAACAAGTTCCGAGTACAAAAAAGTAGCAGGTAAAACAATTAATAAATTTTATATATGCCCTAAATCAAAACTATTCAGTCTTGATTTTATTCCTTGCCTGCCTAACATAGTGCTGTAATGTTTGATTTCATTAATAAAATTGTAAAGTTAGGTTTCGAGTCAGTCCATATGGACATTTCCTATTAAATGTTTTCTCCCTATAAACAGTTAAGTTATCAATGTGTTTATGTAGGCCTAGGCTACCTCGTTATGTACAAAATACTTCATTTCCAGATGTATTGTCAGAATTTCTACCAAAGTTGCCGAGATGTGACATTTAGGGGCAGAGAGCGTGGAAGCCATCTGAGGGTAAAAGTGATGTATTTTATTATTAGGCTAATAATGAATAGGATATTGTTGTATGTTCCTATTTCCATGCTTTGTTGAATTTCTTGCTGTCACACATTTGTTTTAGATACATGGATCAAAACATCAACTATTCTGGAAAGTACTTTCTCTCTCCACTTTGTTATTCATTCCAGCCAAAAGCACCGTGTGCTATTTACGACCCCAGCAATTTGGAGGTAGGAACTTACGAGCAGTACTTGAAGGCAGCATAGTGGATACACCGTAGAGCGATGCTAAACTTTCCATTACTTAGGAAGTTTTGCACTGATAGATTTCCACGGAGGCAGACGGCCTACAAGCTCCATGCACATTGATTTGAATGTTAATGAGCTGAAAAGTAGATAGACTAACAGGCTATTAACTATTGAGATGAGTAAAAAAAAAAAAAAATCAACTAACCAATATATACTGTAGATAAAAATCGAGATATAGTGATTGCAAAAAGCAGAGAGTAGGACATAGCAATATAAATAAAGGTGCTACAATGCTACTTACAGGTAAACTTCAAGGTTGTTTTACCTGATTCACATAAGTAGCCTATACATTTCCAGTTCAAAGGCATGTATGCAAATGTGCATCACTAACTGTGACTGTGGCCATATATAAGGAACTTGTGCAAATAGGGCAAACTGTGCAAATAGCCAGCATTAAATATATGTGGGCCAGAGAAAAATAAATGTTTAATTCCAGCTTACAGACCATGCTAGAGAAAAAAAAAAGCATCTTAGGCAAATTACATCTTAACAAGATGAATGACAAAAGTAACGTGGAGCAAATAGCTGTGGTTTACACACCTGGTGGCAATTAGGCTCGTGCAAACAGCAGTTCGAGACCGTTATATGTCTGTGTTATTGAATTCTGGATAGCACCCCTACATTTGGATTTGGGGGGCAGTGCTAAAATTCAAATGTGATCCGTGCCCAGCACACGCCTCGTTTCAGCCCGAGCTGCTCTCAGTCTGTTCAGAGTGCTGCTGGGAGGATGGAGATGCGAAGGACGCGGTATTGTTAAAAGAAAGAGGAACTGTCATAAGTTTGCGGAGGTAGAATAGGATGTTGCTCATTGGAAATAATGGATAAAGCAGACTTCAATGATCCATACGGCCGACCAGCGCGCAGAACACAATGGATAGTCAGCACTCTGGCGTACCATTACGGACTGGACCGGGGAGTGGAGAACGAAATCATAGTTTTGGCCACCGGGCTGGATCAATATCTACAGGAGATTTTCCATCATATGGACTATCAAGGAGG
This sequence comes from Centroberyx gerrardi, assembly GCF_048128805.1. Classification (NCBI taxonomy): domain Eukaryota; kingdom Metazoa; phylum Chordata; class Actinopteri; order Beryciformes; family Berycidae; genus Centroberyx; species Centroberyx gerrardi. Next base: position 31,023,333 of record NC_136001.1, read on the forward strand.
CGGCAAGATCCCCGTCGAGGACTTTAACATCTTGTGCGAAATTTTGGGCTTGAACAAAGACCTGTTAGACTCGGAGTGCGCCGGAATTTTGGACAATTTACCCGGCGAGTTCACCTTCAGACAATTTCACGCCAAGCTGTGCGGGCACTTCAGCACCAAGGCGGGGTGCCAGTATGAGAACGGCAGGCTGCTGGTGGGGAAAGAGAGCGAGCACATCGAGACCCAGATCCGCCTCAGAAGCCCGCTGAGGCGGCGAGAGAAGCTGCTGTCCGCCGGGGTGAGCGGCGGCTCCTCGCCCACCTCGGAGCGGCACGTCTCCGGCTGCAGGCTCGGCTCCTGCACCCGGGAGTGTTACGAGGAGATAGTCGCGCTCGAAGAGGCCGAGGACAGAGTGGCAAAGCTGGAGGACGAGAACGCAAGTTTGCGGGAGTTGATCGAGGACATGCGTGCTGCGCTTCAGAGCAGCGACGCCCGCTGCTTGGCTCTGCAGGTGAGTCTGGTGCTGGTGATGCTGGCACGATTGCATAGCAGTGTGTTTATATTCTGGCAGATATAGTGCACACCTACAATCATATTTAAGCTTTCAGTGTGAATCATATGGGGAATTTCTTTATATGGGATGATACTATGCAAATATCACAGGAAAGTACAGTCTAAGTACAGGAATATTATAGGAATAGTATAAGAATATTATGGTGATATCAGTTGGATCATACAAGTCCCTATTGGGTTATTATAGGAATATTATAGTGATACCATAGGAGATGAAAAAGATACCATCAAGTAATATAAGGATACTGTAAACTCATTATTGAGTACCATAGGTACACCATAAGTCCCTGTAGGAATATAAAAGGAACAGGGGTGCTGCTAGGAATTCTAGGCTCCCTGACAAGATGTGATGTGGGCCCCCCATCCCACCCCACCCCACCCCACCCCTGTGAATCTGATTTAGTACAGTATCACATCACCTGTCTGAAGGGCCTCATCTTGCTTGGGACCCCCTGTAAGTTCTCTCTTCCAGTGATTTTTCATTAGGGTATATCTTCCATAGCCTGGTTCCTGATTCAGTCCCTTCTTGTCACCCGCTGCTCTTTACTTCAGGTAGGACTGTGGAAAAGCCACTCCAAACATAAACCAGAGGAAGGCTGCTTCATCGCCCACCAGAAGCAAGCCGCCCAGAAAAGCATAAGCAACAGCAACGCGAAAAGCAGCGCCTACAGCGACCTGCAGAGTCTGCAGAGCATCATCCACGAGATAGAACTGCTGCGCAGCTCCAGAGACCGGCAGGTGGAGGAAGCTATGCTCTGTAATCAGAGACTGGAGCAGGAGCTGCGGAGCTCTAAAAAGGCCGTGGTGGCTCTGGAGGACTGCAACCGAGCTCTGAAGAGAGAGCAGGTGGGGATGAGGAGGAAGGTGGAGGAGGCCAGGCAGGCGCTGCTCAGCGGCCTGGGCAAGGTGAAGGAACTGGAATCCAAAGCCAGTCACGTGCCAGCGCTCCAGAGACACGTCCTCCAGCTGGAGTCAGAGCTCCTCTACTACAGGTAAGAACATCGGGTGTTAGCTTAAAGGCTTTACATGTAGCATTTTAACATAATAAATCATCACCACATTCATTTTGAGACATTGGTGTGATGATCGTACACAAACGAGACCATCGCTGAGAAGATTGGCAGCCTCTACTGGCCTTACTGTATTTTACATTAGACTGCACCCTATACATCCACTGGACTATCTTGACATAACAGTTATGACAATTGTCGCATCCACATCAATTCATTTGGATTGACATGTCATATCACAATAGTTTTATGCGATTGATATAAGTGTATTTGTTGTATGGCCATTTGGTAATTCTTTAATCAAGATTGGAATGACAATTTAATTCTTTTCAACTTTTTACACAGGAAAAAAGATATAGCTCGTACATTTTTCTAATGGTTTTAGCTTGGTGGTGTTGACACAGGAATACTGCGCTATGGTCACAGAGAGAGCAGAGTGTATTCTCCTCTTACCTATCCATTAGGCCCAATCAGCCGTCAAACCCAATGCAAAACAAGTGGTCAGAAGCATGTTTGGCTGTGTACGGTACAATGAGAAAGAAGGGCTTGTTTTGGCAACTTGTTGCATTAGGAAGGCCTCTGTGGCTAGAATGAACCATAATGAATTATAATTCCTCCTGGAATAAAACGACTCCCTGTTTACATCTGGCTCCGTGCCTGGAAAACTCTGCCATGCTATTTATGAAGGTTTGATGTGGTTTACTATTCCAATTTTCAGCCTTGTTTTGTTTGGGTTTGTTTAACAGGCGTCGTGTGTGGCAATTCGGTCCTGCTTGAGCTCCGCTACCGTCGGGAACTATTCATTTTCATGGAAGCTTAGCTCTTCAGGGTGTAATTGGACATTTAAAGTACAAAGCCATTGGTTTAATGTTTACCTTTGTGTCTGTTGTGCCTGTTCTAACCATATAATCAATGTCTGCAGGTCTGGCTTATTTAGATAGCAGATGTCTCTAAACGGTTGTAACATCTGAATAGTGCTGTTATTATGGACTCGAAGTAAGACCTGCGAGACGCACCAGCAGAGCAAAAGCCTACCTATGAGATTACAGTCTGCCCTAATACCTGCTTCAAACTGATTCCAAATAACAAATTTCGCAACCACAGTGCCACTTCATAACCCTAAACTCGCTAATCTATGCAGACTCTAAAGACTGTTGTTGGAGAGTCTTTTCACTAGCCGTCCATTGATACCCTAATGCCAAATAATTCAACGCCACAAAGGGTCTGACTTGTCAAGAGAGAGCTCCATTGAGCGAGGACCTCAACAGACTGACCATTCCCATCAATCTCCACTCTGTTCTTTCACTCCGCCCCACGGAGGAACAATACCAGATCGGCACCCCCATCCTATGGATCTTAGCAACCGAGCTCCATGAATATTCCCACTAAAAGCCTCAATGCTTGCTCAGCCACGTGGGCTATAATATTATTCATCCAAACATGAAAAGCCCAAACTCTATATACTCAGGCTGTTCATTACGTTCAAAGACCCAACTAGAGTAAGGTGTCAGGGGAAGAACTGAAATAAAAATATCTCAATCTCATTTCATATTTGAAGGATAGAGGTTTTTTTTTTCCATATCTCATTTTACCTCTTGCTCCTAAGCTGTCTCTGATCTTGCTCATCACATAAAGGCTTGCCATTAAGTTCTTGTTTTTTTCCCACAGTAAAAACTTAAGTTACCTGAAAATTAAGTCATTACTGTTTGGACATGCTGTGTCAGTGTCAAATGGCTCGGATTCTAATGCGGTTGATCTAGAGATGCAGCAGTCTGTCGAGGGATCTGGTTAAATTATCGGCCGTAACCTTATCTCTGCGGCTTACTTTTAAACTTCTGTGAACGGTAATGGGATTAACTCGGAGATGGTGGTCGGATCTCAGAGATACAGAGTTACAAAATTAGAGGGGGGGGGGGTGTTCTAGTGTAGCTTCTAGCCATACTGCAGAAACACCTTTCCATCTTGATGTTTTTAAAGATATGTTAAGGCGTTTCTGCTTCATTGGATTGCGCACAGTGGATAGTGACAGTAAAGATGGCCCACAATAACAAGAGTGTCTGGTATAAGCCCTAACAGGACGGCCGTGAGAATATTATATGCATCAAAATGTTTGCTTTCCTTTCTTTTTTTGCATCTGTGTGCTTTGATGTAATGCAACGCTCTCGTCCAGGAAATCCACCAATAATGCATTTTTCAGTTCTCCATCATCATCCCAGTGGAAGTCGTTTTAAAAAAAAAAAAGTGGTCTTCGGCCTGAAACTTAAGATGCGGGGGTGTTGTTGCATAACGCGTCTGTGATTTCTTTGGACCGTATGCTGCAACGGAGCAGAGGGCAAGACTCAGATGGGAGCCGCCCCTTCCAACGGGACCCGACGAGCGCAGGAATGAACGCCCGAGTGCGCTGCCATGAAAACCAGGACAGTCGACCAAGTGTTGCTTTTAGTTCTGTCCTTTCTTTTGGGGGGGGGGGGGACTCCAGAAGGTAAAGGGAGTCTAAATCAGTCACTGTAGCCTATAGAGCTCTGTGGGCCAGAGGCGTAGACAATGGGGAGCACAGCGAGAGGAACAAAAAAGAGAAGAGGGGGAGGAAAGTCTACCATCTGGAGGAAGAAGCAAACACCCGACTGTTTGTTCACGAAATGACGGACATGTTTTCCGAGGCCCACAAGAGAGGAACGGCCTCATTCGTCTTTCTGTCTTCTTTTTGTGCCTCGAAGAATAGATATGGAGTGGAAATACAAAATCGCTCTTGGTGCCACGAAAACAACCCGGGTTGCCTTTCGTCTAGGATTCTTTTTTTCCGTTTTATTCCCTCGCTTGAGTCCAGGCGTCTCTACTGACATACCCCAGCTATTTCCAGATAGCACATACGAGCAGACGGTTAAAGCGCGCAGGTTTAAAACTCACTTTTTCGTTTTAACAGCGCCTCTGCAGACATCTCCTCTGTATGCCTCTAACCCTTGGCCCTCTGATGCCGGGCCCCGGGGGAGGCATAATCTCCCAGCCTTTTCATGCTCTCTGCATGGCGCCCGAGAGAGAGAGAGAGAGAGAGGAGGGGAGGGGAGGGGGACGAAGGCCCTGCAGACCATTTATCTGCCTCTGCACAAGAGCCGCAGCATTGTGAGGAGCAGGTGCTGCCACGGCATTCCTGCCCCTCTTTTAAATAATACGGAAAGGAAAGGACACACTCGAGGGACGTCTGGGACCCGGCGCTCTCTGCCGCCTTGCTGTTGTTCTTGAACAGCCTTCAAAAAACCCACACTGCCAAGTGGGCTCGTTTTCGCTCTGAATCGCCCGCCCCGCTCTCCCTCTCTCTGGTTTGGAGGTATTCTCGCTCCGCTGACATCAGCAGAACTACATCACACACAAAATATCTTCTAAACGTATGCCACCCACCCTCATAGGAGGTTGGAGCTCTTTTCCTCTACTTTTAATCCCCCAGTATGCTTCACTTTCGGGGGGTTTCTTTGCACCTTGCTCACTCGGGAAAGCTTAACCCCCTCTCTGTAAATGTTACAGGCGTCGTTTTTTTTTTTTTTTTTGTGGATTAAGCCCTCGGCCTTTACTAAATAATCACCAAATGAGAGGCACCTCACTTCCCTGAAAGCACAGTCGCTTTATTTGTATCCCAGAAACCAGCCCATTGTACCTAAGAGGACTTGATTAATAACCGTCAGCTATGTAAACACAACCCCTCCCCCCCCCCGTCTCCACCATGCTGCGGGGCACCCACAAAGCGGGGAACTTCAAGTTCAAGCTCAGGTCTACTGCGCGCCCTCGTTTTTAACCTCTGCAGAACAGGAGACCTGTCATTGACCGATGACACCTGGAAGAGGAAACTACTCTTTGGGGAGTGTGGGAGGGGGAATGGTGATGGCGGGTGAGTGTGTGTGTGTGTGTATGGAAAGTTCACTTCAGCACTGCACTGTGATAAACACAGGAAGTACTCTGGGTGTCCTGACTCTAACCACAAACAGCTGGACTGCCCCCCCCCCCCCCCCCCCCCGCAGGCCAAAAGAATGGGTTCAGACTTTTGTTAATAGGGCAGAATACAAGATCCCTTTGATTACAAAATGTCCTGACGTAGCACAGTGGAGCACATCATGTTTTAGATATAATTTGACTCCTTTGTGTGTGTCTTGAGGAATGTAATAATGATTAGGCCTACATTACACAGGCTAGGAATTGCTTCCACACATATTAAATTATGCTATTAGTGCATTTTTACTGCCAACAGCTTAAAGGTCCCATATTGTACAAAACAGTTTTTTCCTTGCCCTTCCATGTGTAAGCATTTTGTCGTCGTATCTAACAGCCAAGATCATGTGAAATCTGAAACTCCTCCCGTTTTGCCATAGTTTCCTTATTTAAAAGTCGTGTGATTCTACAAGCCGTCTGGATTTGGAGCCATTAGTGGCATCACTCGCTGACAATCTGCATTTGACCGACCCAAGGTGAATAACCACTCCCACAGCCGGAAGCCCAACCTTCCAATGAGGCGGCCAATCAGAGCAGTGGTTCATTAGCATAAACTCAACAGCCACAGAAAACAGCCTGTTGAACACAAACCACAAAAGCTGGATTTAGGTGGGGGTTTTTTTTGCTATACACTTCACAAATGTTTTATAAAGACCACAGGGAACTGTGTTAAATTGCTAAGAAAGAATAAAATATGGGACCTTTAAATGGCAAGTTAATATCATACCAGGCTAGGAGGATAGCTCCCTCCTCAGTTGTGAAAGATGTGTAATATATAATCACGTGCAATGCAGCCTACAGAGAGAGTAACTCACATACTTCTGTTTTCCACAATAAAAGTTCTCTGGAGACATTATGTTATCTTGAAGGGCATAGGGCTCATAATTTTGACCAGAGATGAGCCAAGAGGATCCTTTGATACAGGAGCCAATGGAATCTGAACAAATAGGGGGAGGGGGGGGGGGGGCATACAGACAGTTCAGGAAATGTTAAATTGATTATCTAGGGCTGCCCAGCTAGTATGGGACTCCCAGGATAACAGTAGCTAGAGTGGTCCCGAAACCACGGCTTTGAGGTCAGTTTCCTATACTGTATGTTTCCTATAGAACATACAGTATAGTAAATTCTAAAAATCAAGAAGTATCAGAAGTATGCCATAGAAAATCACTTCCCACCAGTCTGTTTAAAACAACGTTTTTACAATATGCTGCACCTACTGAATGGGACAATATGCAAATAACACAAAAAGTACTTTTTGTGCACAAAATGGAAATAAGGATCATCTTACTAGTTTGTGGGAAAGATTAAAGATTTTCATTGGTGTGTATGGTGAACCTGTGCAATATGCAAAGATAGATTCTGAATTCTACTTATGATTGTCATTACAGTACAGTATATGATATCTGCACTGATGGAGGTGGAGTTCATACTGTAAAATCTGGCGAGAGTTCAGTTTTAACCACTCATTAACATTTACACACATGCAACACATTCAGAAGAAGTTCTTAATTAACCCAAAAAATATTGCAGGTTCGACGATATGTTAAAGCATTTCACCGTCTGCGGGGTATTTTATTTTCTCCCGCTCAGCAAAATAAATAAATGAACAGATATTTTCATCTTTAGCGCTCCAAAACCATCGATGCTGCTTTTCCATTGGTACGTTGGCGAGAACTCCGATGCCTGTCTCATGAAAACACGGCTCAAATTTATGTCTGTGTCTGCTGTATCCCGCAGCCCAACCACCGTCCAGGATGTCTGTCTGGAGTACTTTCAGGTGTCTGTGCTCATCTAGCTGGATTTCCCATGCTCAGCACCCACCGCCGAGCGCTTATTCACGCGCTCCCGGTCACTTCACCGTCGAACCGTGAGATGAGGTCCCCTCCTCAAGCAGCATTAATCTCATACACAATCATAATCCCCCAAAACCAGTTTTCACGACAACCGGCAAGTTCATTCTCTCCTCCCCCCCCAACCTCAAAGTCTTTTTGTCTCTCGAGACACAAAGCCGGCACCGTTCTTTCACCGCCACGTCAAGAGCCGGGGCCAGAAGCCGCGGCCTTGCTACAGTATTCACTGGACCCAGGCTACAACTTCTGTCCAACCACTGTCAATTAAAGTGCAATTAGTCACACCAAAGCCCGCATTTGAAAAAGCCCTCCACCAGTTCATTCCAGAGTCAAAGCGTCTCCACAGCAACCAGCAAGGTTTTGTGTGTGTGTGTGTGTGTGTGTGTGCGTTCACGTCCGCGCCCCACTTGCATGTTGCTCCAATTGCAGCTGCGGGTCCTCATGAACCAGCTCCCTCTCTCCTCCGCTGTGGCCCCCAATAACTTAAACATGTCTCCCTCCTCTCTGATTGATTGCCTGAAACCATGCTGCAATTATTGACCTTCACTGAAGTCACTATTTTCTCCCCAGTTTTGCACAAAGAAACCTATAGTATACAGATGCAGAGTATAATGTTGTCTTACGGCATAGCCTGCCTCGCGCCAGCAGGATATAAGCATGAGTGCTTCTTGACTGGATTTTTTTTTTTTTTTTTTTTTGCAGTGAGCCAGGCTGGTGAAAACCTTTTTCAAGATTTTCTTCTTTTTTTTTTTTCCCCCGGCAAGACATCATCATCTGGAAACACTTATTCTGTGATTTACGAAGGCCCCCTATCGGATTTCCCCCAACACAAAAGACCAGACAGCAGGAGAAACCTAGAAAATTCAAACCATTACAAAACGATTGATCTGCACAAACTGCAGTCTCAAGTCTTTTTTGAGTAACAAATGTTTAAACGTGTCTTAGACGCAAAGGAAAAACAAGACAAATAGACCTGCGCGTCTTTTCATCTGCAGATCACATTAAAGTGTACGAAAGTGTTCACACACCCAACATTTTCCCTGCTCTCATTCTGCTCCAACCAATGTCAGTCAGTGTGTTTTACCTCACATCTTGCAGGCTAACTCCTGCAAACTAATAGCGCCATTCTACCACTGACCCACTTTACTGTGAAAATGCCTTAAAGATGCAATGTCTGGCTTCAATTACCCCTCCCAGATTTGGCGTACTATATCACAGGCTTCTATAAAATTATCATGGTGGTTGTAGATGTGGCTTAATATGCACTGCCTCATGTTACTTGATACGTTCACTTTGATGTTGGCAATTGGCTTGGATTGAATAGTTCTTCCTCTGTGCAAATTTGAAGAGCGCTTTCAGTCCCTTAGGCAGTGTCAGTTTGTGTGCGGATAGATTCATAGCAGCGTAAATGAGGACATGCGCTCGGAGAGAACATGCTGTCAGGCGGCTAAACAGACCGTACTCCCTTTCAGGTCAGAGGTGTCCAAACTACAACTCCCAAGCAGCACCAGGGCAGAGCAGCGGTCGATTGGCGGCGGCAGGCCGGGCCAGAGGTGCTGCTCGGACTCCCAGCATGACCGGCGTTCCCCGACGGGGCGCGCCGAGACGACCCCGGACAAAAGTAAGACGTCTTCCTCATAAAACCACAGAACGCTGGTGCTGCTGTCCAAGCCGTGACTGTGCAATGATGAGGAGGATTATGAGGTTGTTGAGGATTTTGTTTTTACAGTTATTTATCTAGTAGGGATGGGACGATAAGGGATTTCGTGAGATAAGCATATCGTCCCATCCCTATTATCTAGGGAAAGCCGAAGAGCACGCATGCACTTTTCGAGCAACGCCTTGCTTCACATTCTTACAGTTCCACACATTCACACTGGGAGCCGCCCAGTACAACCACAGTCTGCTGTTGGCCACTGAGCAGCTCCACTGGGGGTTCAGTGTCTTGCTCAACGGCACATCGGCAGTAGTCGATGGAGACTGTTACTCATTCACTTTGCCCAACCACATTTTCCCCACCTGTCTGTTCACAAGCACGCGTCTCGTCTCTAACCTTTGGGCTACCACCGCCCCATGATAACGATGATGACGATGATGTGTTGCGTTGTCTAGTGGAGGAGCAGCTGTTCCGCTCGGTGGAGGGCCAGGCAGCGTCCGACGAGGAGGAGGACAAGTGGACTGGAGACCAGCAGAGGCAGGTGGACGAGGTGAAGAGGATCCTGACCAGGCTGTCCTGCTGCGGGGAAAGGTACAACAGAGTCATCTCGTCACTGCACCTTAAAGTAATGAACCGACTCATGGTAGGCTAGTTGGGAACAGCTGCGCCTCCATTCACTGTCTAAGAGAAACGATAATCGTGTGCGCATGGCATGATGGGATAGGTAGTGATGTGCACCAGGCCTGCGATGTGGTGAGAAAAGTTTTGAAATTTTAACATTTGTGCAAAAATCTGGTTCTCAAATCAATTAAATGTTTTGCATTCAATTTTTGTTCCTAGTTCCACTTCATCTTTGAATAGAAGATGAAGGAAAAATTACTACGGCTGTCTCAGGGTTTCACAAATTACATAAATGAAATAAATACCACATACACAGAGGGGAAACTACTAGCCTTCTTACTACTACTAGCCAGGCTTCTTGTTGCCCAACCATGAGTTGATGAAAGACTATTTGCCAAAAAGTTGGTGTATACCTTTAATACTGAATATGATCACATGTACACGCAACAGGAAAGCTATAACTGCTGCATGCACCCCACAGACCTTCTATCTCTTGAAATGTGTCCTCCATCAGGTGCGACGACAAGGCGTTCAAGAAGCTGATGTCTAATTTCGGGAGCTCGAGGGGCGAGGAGAGCCGCAGCGCCGTAATGGAGCTCCTGGAGCGGGTGACCCGACTGAATAAGCAGCTGGAGCTGAAGGAGAGCCAGGCAGAGATAGACATGGACCAGGTACAAACCGCCGCGCACCTCCGTCCCACCCGGGTGGGCGACCATACTCTGCCACGCTCTGCCGGATCCATTTACATAAGACTGTTCTCCCTGGACAATGTTTTGTCTCGCTTTACATCACAAGTACATTTCGAGGCTGCGTGTGTGTGGTGTTCAACTAGATTAGAGAGGACTGGTGAAGGTTGTAATGAAAGTGGAGGGCTTCAAAGGGAAACCACAGCTAGTGGCACGGCCCTGGAGCTTCCACTTAACCAAACCGCCAGCAGCGGCTGCAGAGCCTCCCTGTGTGCGTGTGTGTGTGTGCGTGTGTGTGTGTGTGCAGCTGTTTCTCACAGGAGCTGACCACAGAAACACTCCCCCCCCCCTTGCCCTGCATGACACTTAGGAATATCATAAATTAAAGCTGGCCAGTTACAGTCCAGTAGTATTTTCACAACACAGGAAGACGGGCAGATGGGGGACCGTGACGTAACACGTTCCCAAAATGTCTCAGCGCACAGAGAGGAAGGTTGAAACTAAACAAAATCATCACTGTGAGGCTTTGTTTATGTGCAGGATGTATGGGGTGAGACCTTTGTCCTGGAGTCCTTTCTGACGTAATGACACGCTGCAGGGATTTCCAACATTTTTTTGGCAGGCGAATCCGTAGCGTGGTCCGAAAAGTGTAAAGACGATGTTTTATTTATGACAGAAATCCAGCTGCTTTTATGAAGCTGTCAAACCGTTGGCCGTGCACTGCGAAAAATGTTGATATTTACAACATCATTACATTTAATCTTGTCTTGAGTCCTAGTTTCACTTGTTTCCATTACAAACGTGTTTCAAGAATTCAGTCAAGTGTCTTCTTGATGTCTTCTTGAATCAAGTGTTTTCTTGACATTAGTGGAGTGATCTGCCTTCTTCTGGCTTGTCCAGTGCAGACATTTACACTTTGACATTTGACATTGTCAAACTGCATTGGAAGCAAGTGGAAGCATTAGAAAACATTAGATTAAATGACTTAAGATGGATATTTTTTGCATCATAAATTAAACTAACAAGCTAGTAACAGAGTCTAATTTAGAGTGACTGGACTTTTGAAGGGATCACGTCTTAATGTGAGGGGAAGAGACCAGTATCCTCTAGGCTGAATGGCTGCGTTGTGTCTTCCAGATGAAGGACTCTCTGCTGCAGGAGCTGCAGCAGAAGGCGGAGGAGACGGAGCTGCTTCAGATGGAGCTGCAGATGCTGGAGACGGAGAGGGTGCGTCTGTCCCTGGTCGAGGAGAAACTCCTGGACGTCCTGCAGCTCCTCCAGCAGCTCCGAGACCTGGTCAGTCACAGTTACAGGGTTACCGCTCAGTCGAGTCCGATGTCAACACCTCATTAGAAAGAACTCTTATGAAAAAGAACTATAATAATCCTATAAAAGTAAAAGTTATATAATATGCTATAGGAATATAAATGTGATACCAATAGAATTTTTTTTAAAAATGCCATAAAGTAGGATAAAGTGACTATAAAATCATTATTGAGTAGTGAGAGGGTTAATTGTTGGTTCGACCAATATAGGCTGAAAATACTGATGGCAGTATTTTTGGATTGAAGCTTCTGATAGCAAATATTTTGTTCCGATATTCAATATCTTTACGATTTTCAGGAACAAAAATTATATTTTTTTATTCTTGGCACAGTGGAAAAGCCTCTGGAACAGCATTTAGACCATCATGTGAACTAAAACTGTCCACTAAAACCCATAGTAATGAAATTCTTTTTGCTGGGTTGGCAGTTGAGTAAAATCCTCCCACACCACACTGGAATGATTTCTCTGGTTCTCCGGTCAGCCATCTGAAATAAAAACTTAGAATGAAAACATATTCACTAGCTGCGGTCAGGGAGGAACCTCCATCATATGGACAACATCGACTGGCTGATATCTCATTTTGAAATAAAAGGCCCATATCGGCGCGTTATACCAGCAAACCGATATATCGGTCTAACCTACCGTAGGAATATTCTAGAAGTATTGTGGTGATGTTTCATTTGGGTTTTTGTAGGCTACATTATTCTGATGGCCTAGGACCAGAGAAAAGCTTTCATTTGTCTCCTAGCCCTAACAATGTTAATGATTAGGGATTTGAGGGCAGATTTGTTTCACTTGTTGAACATGTGTTAGGGCTTTTCTGGTTACAAGAGTCTGATTGCCTGTTAATTGCCTGACAGCCATCTGAGAATAGCTCTCTCTTGTTTCAGAACGTCTCCCGGAGGTCTCTGGGGAAAATCTTGCTCAGCACTTTGGAGGCTTGTAGCGACCCGCAACATGGTTAGTAGAGCTCACACACACCCAATAAAATCAATAAAGGGTGTCTGTGAAACGTGATAATGAAAATGTACAATTACTCGGGGGTGGGGGGCGGGGGATTGGATTAAGTTCTCGTAGGGGCGTCTTTAACGCGATTCCCACAGCGGTCACATCTGTTCCCTTTCTGAACAGGGAAAGCCCACATTCTGGAGGTGCTCAACGCTCTCTACCATGAGCTGGCAGCCTGTGAGATTCTGTCCTCTGGTGGCCCTCTGGAGCGAGCCCAGAGCCACCAGTCTCTCAACGCCCTCATCATCTCCTGCTGAACAAGCCTGCCTCCTGCTGGGCCGAGGACGCTCCAGCACGTCTGTGTGGGAGTCAACAGCTTCTCTTCCTCACAGAGGACACTGAATACGAATGGCCACAACAATAACACAAGACAAAGGCTATTTGATTTATGTATATAATGTATCATACTGTAGCTCATATATCCCTCAGGCCCTTCATGTCTATAAAGTGAAATTACTTCTTCCTCTTTAGCCTAGAATGTTAATTATTGTAGCCAAGGGCTTGACTCCTCATAGAGAAGATACTTGCTCTCATGTTTTTTTTTTTCCAGGGCGTTTATTGCACATAACTCTGTATGGTCCAGTATGGTAATATTTTCTGAATTTGTCGCAATAGAGTTCTGAATGTGAAAATGTTGAAATAAGCTTAAGCTTAAAGGGGCATTAAGTAATCTATGACCTTACCAATCTCCTACAAAAGCCTCTACCACAGCCTCCCCTCCCACTGATCATTTCTGATCATTTTGTGCTGAAGGACAGTCAAAATCTTACTTAATGCCCCTTTAAAAATGGTTGGCATTGTCTTCGTCTGGGCATGTGTTTCTATGTATGTACAGTCATTTACGGCATATAGCTATACTGCTGAATTATGAAATGTGTTTGTTTCAAGGGAACAAAAACCCTAAGGCTTTGAATGGTTTAGGAAAGGAAGTTGAGTCATGGCTGGTCTCAGATCACCAAATGTACAAGGCTTGTGCAGCCTCCGGCCCACACAAGTGCAACAATTGTATTATGTTATAAAGTACAATACAAGTTAACACATGGTTACTGCCTCACAACTGAATGCTCATTTTGAAGCAAGAAACTCATTGCTCTCTTGAAATCAGGATGTTGACATGACAAAAACTAGTGTTGAGTCATGCCAATAAAGCCTTCAACTTAACCATTCTTGTTTGCTCTGCATTTTTATTTAGTTATGTCAATGATGAGAATGCAGCGATTTCTTTCATTCATTCATTTATTGATAAGTATATACACCTTCCCAACATTTTAGCCATTAATCAAAGTTTGAAAGGTAACAAATGTCAGAATAGTTAAAAATATGACAGTGAAATAAAGGGAAAACATAGATAAGTTTAGTAAGAAAGTGAAAAGAAAACAAGTAATCTAGAAGTTGGCAGACATCTTGCTGATATCTTGGTTCAGGTCCACAATGTGCGTCTCGATTCTCTTGTGTACCTCATCCAGCGAGATGGACACATTGTCGTACAGAGCCTGGACACAGTGACGTGAAATGGTTAGTCTCCGACCACGGGTGAAGCAATAACAAATCTGGGCCTGACATGTTGATGCAGAACCACCCTACACGGTGCTCGTACCTGTGCGTTCTCCGTCTCTTTGCTGCAAATGTCCCTCAGGCTCTGCATCTTGGCCTTCAGCTGCTGGGTCTCCCTGGAGATCTCTTGGATTTGGTCGGCCATCTCCTCACGCTTCTGATGGACCTGGTCACACCGCCTGAAGGACAGTTGAGTCGGGGCGGGTCCATGAGAGCATTTCACGAGAGCCAGTTCAATACATGGGACACAATGAAAGCAAGTTCCCATTGTGGCCTTGATGCAAAATACCTCGACTTTTACGCGACTTTCCCTAACGATGTCGGAGCACTTTCGTGACCAAAAACTGTTACTCCTTCCTGGTTTGTTAAAGCTGTGCTAGACTGATTTTTATGTAAAAACACACCTGTCTTATCAGCCTAAATGACAAGGTGGGGCTGCAACAGAGAAGAGCGTCCCATCGGCCCTAATTGAGATTGACCCTATTTGCCAAAGTGATATTCTGGTGTTGGGTATGGTCACTTCTCCACCCATAGGGAGTGACTAATTGCTGTTTAGGAGACAGTTTGGATTTCAGTGAGCAGCGCTCCGTCCAGAGAAAGCCGGACTCACCAACGTTAGACCTTTTGTCTCTCAATTCTTTGGCTTCCTTTGGTATTAAGCATCACAGACCAGTCAGGTTGGCAAACATGAGTGTGCTGTGTGCAGTTTACTGACGTGTTGTTACGTGATTTCTGGGTATTGAAGTTCAAGCAGTTTTCACAACAAACAGCTACTTCTCGCTGCCATTTGAAGCCACCAACATGCAAAATATACAATGAATGTGTGAAGCAAGTTGGAAAATACATTCTAGTACAATCCTGTAAAGTGACCCATTTGTAAAGTTTCCTGATAATTCCTGATTTCCCTGGCTGGAATACACCTCTAAAAATTCATTCCATGACCAGTGGGAACGCTGTGCAGGACAGCTATTTCAAGGGAAGATTTTTCATCTAGATGAACCATAAATTATTCCCTCTGTGTAACAAATAGTAGAGCATATTGTATACTATGCCACTGAGGTAATACCCCAACACATCCTGAACGTGATGCTCCTTCATCTCCTTCTTCTTCTGCCTGCGGATCTGCTGTTTGGAGTCCTTGTCCAGCTTCATGCCCAGAGCCCTCTTTAGCTGGCTTTCCTCGAGGCCCAGGTTCTTCAGCTCCTTCTGCCGCTTCTCATACTGAGCTGCCAGCTCTTCCACCTACACACACATAGGAACACACAAACGTACAATGAAGAAACAGGGCTTCTCAAATGTTTTCATTTTTTGAATTTGGTATGAATTGGGCAGCCAATCAGGAGTCTGTTTGATACAGAGCCTTTGTTTTGCTTTGATTTGATTGGCTCACAGTGTACGATGGTCAGCAGGGACAGAGTTTGAGAACAGGCAAAAACCAAAGACTGTATAACTGAGGCATTCACATGTTATCGTCTCAAAAAGTTAGCGGCCAGAGTGGCGGGTGACCCCTATTGATTTATCCACCATAGACAAACTACTGGCATTTGGTGCTTGGAGGGTGTTCAGTTGGACCCTGGTGAAACGTAGGATTAGAACAATCCTTCCTATACATTCTGTCATTTAGATAATTTCTAATGAATTAACGCTATCAAGCTATGGACAGTTTTTGACTTAGAGAGCCTTCATTATATTATTGGAGTTCGAGACAAACTTTCTTTCCACTTCCACTCTCCCCACGGCGGTGCTGTCTTTTACACACAGCTCTCCGAGCGGTTTTCCTCCCCACTGGCAGGAAAAGTTGGTCATGTCCGATCCAATCATCGTCACGCTCCCCGTCGGGGTATAATCACAAACCGCTCACTTCTCCATCTCAGTTCACTCACCTTTCGTGTCAAGTCACATCAATATCACCGCCTCATTCTCCTCTAGTTGAATCGAATACAGTGTGTTCTGTGTTCACCCCGCTACTGTAGTGCCAAAGATGATACACAAGTGTTGCATTTATAAACCTTTCCTCCTGTTCTTCTCACTCTTATCCCAGTAAGCTAATTTACAAGCTAACATGTTCACTTTTTTAGCTACTGCAGAACAAGCACCAGTTTCAGTTGCTTTGAGCTGGCCCACATTTCACCCAGAATATATACTGCATCTAGTTTTTATTATTCTATTACTTATTTAGAGCTTCACCCTTCTTCTTGCTCGCTACCTCATACATACTTGATTACAGAACCCTAGTTCAACAGTTTTTTGTGCACTAGTATTTTGAGTCTCTATATTTAAAGAATGGAAACCTTTTCAAGTATTTATGCTAAAATCTCTCTCTCTCTCTCCACATACACACATATATATATATATATACACAGTATATACACACACAATAAACACTCCTAAAACTGGAGAATACTCCATTGTGTATATTATGCAAATCAAACAACAGGTGCTTATGGCTATACCTGTTTCACTCTAGGAGTTGTAAAATACATGGTGGCTTATGGAGTTCATAGACTATATTTAGAGACTATTGTATAGTCTATTATAGACTAATATAGACTGTTGTATGTATTACTCAGTCAATCTGTACGTTTGAAATTATCTTCACATTTCAAGCTGCTCTATGTGGTACATTGAGCAGAGTGGGCATGTTTATGTTGGCTGGCATTTTCACTCATTTAACTGTAATATGAATTGAATGCTATGGAGCACCAAAAATGCCCGTCTTTAAGGAGAGGACGGCAGTTTCGGTACTTCCTAATGCTTCATCACATGCATGCTCCACTCCAGCCTTACTTCTACTTTAACGTACCTACAGTTTTCAGAAAGCCAAATTTAAGACATGTTAAGAGCTCTTTTTAATGCCAACTACAATTGAATTTAAGCCCAATTAAAAACCACAATAAAGAAACAAAGCTGGCCATTTTAATTGAACACAGTTAATGAAAGCGATAAATGGGTATAAGAAAAGTAGAAAAAGGACAAAAATAAATTCTGTTTACTAAAGCATACGCAATGAAAAAAAAATGCTTTGCATATTGCACCTAACCTTGTTCTGTATTAATGTAAGAGTGGGCATGCAGTAAAAAAAGAAACAGTTTCATACTTTTTAAAGCCTTCAGTTTAATTAATATTATTTCTTTTAAGACTTGTTTCTGTTTGTGGATTCCTTGGTTTTTTTCCCCTCAAGCTAGTCAGCATCTTTTTATTATGAAGCCAAACTTTAATATGCCCGCATATTCTGAATTAGCTGAACCTATAAGTCACTATATTATTTATTTTGACTCTTAAAAGTTGAAATAAGTAGGATTTATACTCTTCCATAGCACATGACCATAATATATCTGCAGGGGGTTTGACAGGGTTGTTGATATGTCGTTATCCTTTAATTGACCCTATTTAATTTTGTACTTCAAATGTTATTTATTTATTCTCCTTTTTCTGGCCCCAGGTTTTGAAGACAGAGCTGGACACACAGCAGTAGCAGGTTGTTCGTACCTCCTCCTGTCGCTGCTTGGTGTTGTTCATGCCGCTCTGCAGGTCCTGCAGCAGCTTGTACATCAGCTGGATCTCGGCCTCGCTGTGGGTCATGCCCTGCACCGCGTTCTGCAGCTCCACCACGCGCTCATCGGTGTGTTCCTGGTACCACAAATACACCCAGTTGCTAACGGCAGTGTTCAAAAATAGGATTCAACCGACATGGGCCAATATAAGATTTTTGGATTGTAGCTGCTGATATTAAATATCTTTAAAGTTGACCATTCTTGTGCCAAAACCTAAAATTAAAAGTATTCTGTGTTTGCCCCATAACTTTTATTTGTGGAAAAGCCTCTGAAACGGCATTTAGAGCATGATGGGACACTAAAACTCTTCATTGAAACCCAGGAAGAGGAGGAAGAGGAACATGAAGAGGAGGAGGAAGGAAGAGGAGGAAGAAGAGGAAGAAGAACAACAACAACTAACAATTCAGGTATGTGGATTCTGTTCAAAATGTTGCATTAGTAGCAATTCAGGTTCAGGGCTTCCCATAGACAACCAGTGTAGTATTCATCAATTCTACAATAAATATCAAACCATCATAATGAGAGATGGACGACATTGACTGGACCAGATCTGGTGTTTAATACACGGCCAGCAACGGCCCGATACATCTGTCTAAATGCCAGGTTAGGGGGCCAAAGATCTCCCCGTTTCCTTTTCTACTCACGATGGAGATCTTGATGTTCTTCACATTCTCCCTCATCTTCTCCATCTGGCTCTTCAGCTCCTCCGGAGACTCCACGATCTGAGACTTCAGCTTGCCGATGTCTTCCTTCAGGGTGCTGACGTCCACCTTCAGCTGGGCCTGGCGCACACATTCAAACAGCACCGAACAGTGTTGAAAAGGCCTTGTAGCTATTAGACTGCCATTGGTGTCCGGTGTTATTTCATGTACTGTGCGTATTTTCATTTTGTCTTCCAGAAACTATGGAACATGATTTCTGCGGCTTGGGATTCTTTTGTGGTGCGGAAACAATATTTTACATGATAAAAAAACCCCGATATACTGTATAGTCTGCATACCAGAACAAAGTCCCACATAATATTGCATGCAATGAGATAAAAAAGCAGTTAAATATGCATCACCATCACATACCACTTTCTGAGTCTTCTCTGCAGTTATGGCTTTCCACTCCACAATGGTGTCGTTTATTCCATTCTGGAAGGAAATATGTTTGTTTCAGCCCGACTGACAGCACAACACAAGAACTCGATCGTGTGATGATCATGAGGCGTTTTTATCACTTCCTACCACTTCCTGGTATTCGTGCACGGTGGCGGCGTGGAGGTCAGAGAGCGCGGCTGCCAGCTCCTTGGCCTCGGCCTGCTGCTCTGGTGGGATGGTCCTGAACGCAGAGGAAGAAAAGCCGGTACGCATCTTAATGTGCAAGTCTCCATTTTATCTTCCGTTTCAAGATAACCGCCATGCAATATTTTTTTAACTAAGACGAGCAATAACGACGGCTCTATAGCCGTTTTATCTTTCATGTCCAGATTTAAAGCTGAGTTACGTAAGATTTTAATGTAAAAATACATCCGTCTTATCAGCTTAAATCACAGCGTAGGACTGCAACTATTTCAGACGCTGTAGATTCCCAGCAAAAACAGCAATAGTTACATTTTACTCTAGTTTAATTCACAAGAAATTACACAAATTACAGAATGTATTAGAATGACTGTTGTAATCCGAGTCTCATTCTTGCCACTATTATCTCTGCATGTTCAGTGTATATGTTTTTCTGCTAGGATTTAAATGCCTCACCGGAACTCATTTTACAGCAATATACCAATTAGAAGATGATCTCACATCTGTAATGCAACACTTACGTCAGCGTCTCGATCTTCTTCTCCGCTTCTTTTATGCCTTTGGTGCAAGTTTGCAACATGTCCATATCAGCCCTCTGACAAAAGAAAGAGTAACTGTTACGGTATGCGCAAATCCAAATGCACACGGATTCATGAGTTGTTTTATTTTGAAGAGCCACTCTCATCTGATGAACAAACATATTCACGATAACAGCGGACAGAAAAACAAGCTTATAGGTGATAGTGAAAACCTGACCATGACAGAAGGTGGTCAATATAGTGTTCAATGTAAAAGTGTTAGAAAATTTAAATACAAGTGAAAAATGACATTTCTCTAGACTATAGTATCAGCTCCAATTGTTTCAGCTAATTTTACTAAATATCATGAAAATAAATACTATGTTGAGCAGGATATTTCTGGGACAAGATAACGGCTGTATTTTCTTTGAAACCTTTATTCAAGGAAAGGTTTAGTGAGCATGAATCCTCTTTTTCAGCATCAGGGATTTGAACTGTCGACCTTCTGGTTACAAGCCTGTTGCTCTAACTTTAAGCCCATCACCAACCCCCCCCCCGCTATGCCTATGCGGGATGAAATAACATACAAATCTGGCCTGCTGCTCCAAGATCATCTCCATCCGCTGCTTCCTGAAGTGAAGAAAGTTTATGATTCCACTTAGAACAACGAGAGTTTTCTTCGTTTCTGTAAAGGAACAGCAAGACAATTATTTAAGGATTGGTTGCCAGATGTTGAACGTGGCTTAACCAATAAAATATGCATAATAATTTTAGCAAAACTCAGAAAATCATATACTTACTTGGAGCCAGAAGGTCATTGAGTGAGAAGTCATACACATAGCACATAGGCAGAAACTGCTGCCTGAAAAAGATCATGCACAATGCTGTTCAATAGGACTGTATAAAATAGTATAGAAAAATACATATCGTGCATAGGATCATGTTGAAGCCCAGTTCCATCAGAATTGGTTGATATTATATCCATGAAGGAAAGCCAGAAAACTCACATGCGCAGGTAAACACTCATGACAGCAGTGGACCCCTCATGAAATGCCGGATACTGAATGTTTTCCAACAGCGGAACCTGTTGGAAACCAAAAACGAAATCAAACACTCAACAAAAAGGCAAAGAGAATAAATAGGCGTAATGTGGTGATGAGTCTGCATGTTTCATTTACGCTCACAGCATTCACCGTGGAAATTATAGGTGGAGGGGGTGACATTACAATGCCAAAGAAACAGGAATTGACATGATTGCTCTGTGGAAATCTGAAATCGTATTGAAATTAAGTGATCCTTAATGGATTGGATATATGCCGAAATGAGGAGAGAGACCATATCTATTAAAATTAAAGTCTCAAGTCATGTTGTGGCAGGTAGGCTACTATGCATGCTTGGATGTGAGCAAGGAAACATGATTAAACTGTCAAACACAATACTTACCATGGAGTGAAACTCCGGTCTGAAACGATACAGGTGATGCAGTATCCTCATGTATAACCTTTGGACTGACTCTGGCTAAAAGTGAGAAAAATCAATGAGCTTCATTCTGTTGGAGAGAACTGACCAAAGAGGAATGACTGTCTGCAGTTGATACAGTAAACCCAGCAATTTTACAGTTGTTTCCCATTCGCTCCCACGGTGTATTTTGGTGGAAGAAGAATGTGGGGAATGACAGGCGAATCAATTTTACAGTGCTGCTTGGTGTATTGGACGTATGCCGAATTCAAGAGTGGGTCCTATCGATCCGTAAAAGGTATTATATCTTTTTCAAACAAATATTTAACTTTACCGATAAGCAAAGCAACATTAAACTGTCTGATTGCTCAATGGAGTTCCCGTATCGGGGCTAATCCGTAACGTCAGTCATTGATAAAGCGCTAACACTACAACGGTGATACTTAGCTGATATAATTTAGTTACTCTCTGAACTCTCTCTACTCTCATTATGCTATTATAAAATATTCATCAACAGAGATAAGAAACCTTACACATTACCTTTGGAGTAGGAGTCAGATCACTCTTCGTGAAATGTTTTGCCTCTTGACCAGTAAGGACTTCAGTTCGGTAAAAGCTTACTACTGAATCCACCTTATAGACTGGGAACGTGTTTTCTGTCATTGTTGCTATTTAGTGACGATACAAATCCAACGTTTTACGGAGACAAACTACTCCTAAAAACAGCAAAACAATTTTTTGTACAAGTATCTCAACGACGATACAAAATTGGCGCCTTAAAATGACTTCCTTGTTGTGGTTGATTCAGACCATTTGATTGGTCAATTTGTCCTTCTTCTGTTGTGACGGAGATTGCATAGAATGATCACTAGCGCCCTCTACCGTGCTAATGGCGTACAGCAGCAGAGAGTCTAGTCGGAGTGTGCTTATCCTCACATTCTCACAACACGTTTAATTTATAGACTTGCTTGTATGTACTTTTTTATTTTACTCACTTTTTATTCTTGTGCTGTTGTATATGGTTTTATGTTATTCATGTATTATTAGTATATTTCCACTGCCCTTTCTTTTAAATGTGTTTCCTAATTCTTATGTCCTTTTAATATATTTTACTATTTTTGTTTTGTGCCGTTTTGTAAACTACTTTGTAAATTCTAATTTCAAATCAGAGCTATAAAATGTATTATTATTAGTAGTAGTAATAGTAGTGGTAGTTGTAGTAGCTGTAGTAGTTACTCATAATTATTTATGTTGCTCCTAAGGATTTTTGAACAATATTCATCTTTCAAAACGTCTCAGGTCTTTCTTTCTAACAAGCCATCAACATATCTGTTCAATGCAACTGAATGGGATTTAAGGGTGCAGGGTGAACTCTCTTTTAGTATAATAAAGTGCAGAATATGTGGGTTCCTTACTACTTTGCATAGTATTTGAGTCCAGTTTCAGAGATTTTGATGGAAAAATATCACACCCTCTTGTCACTATATGGGAAAGTAGAGAGCTTTGCAATCAAAGTGCTCCTTTTGCTGTTAAAGTGGATTGTGGAAGTCAATAGAGATTCACACTGAGGAGTGGGTCAACTGAGTTAATGTGGGTTAAAAATGAAGAGCAAATTCCTTTAGTCTTGCAATCTGTTAATCAATTCTCTAAAGCAGCAGGTCTACAATTAAATTTAAACAAATGTGAGCTATTGGCCTTACATGACCAACCATTACAACTATCATATAAAATACAGGTGAAAAAGGAAGTTAAGTATTTGGGTATCTTTATCAGCAGAGATAAAGAAACATTCAGAAAAAAGTAGTGTAAACCAATATGAAATCATTGGCTACAGAGAGATATAACCATATTTGGAAGGGCTTTACTGTCAAAAATGGAGGGGTTGTCTAAAATGATAAAAAATAATGAATAAGATTAACTTCAGTTTTATCTGGAGAAACAAATGTCATTATATAAGAAGAAATTATATGTTAAAAAGCTATGAAGATAGGGGAGTAAGTGCAATAGAGTTTGACATCATGAATGGGGTTCTTCAATTGAAGTGGTTAAACTCATTTATGAGGCATGGCAACTCATTTTGATTTACCATTCCCAATGCAATTAAAAAAAAATAAAAAAATTGGGGGTATAGACTTACTTTTGCGGTGTGACTACGATGTAAGCAAACTGCCTGTGATATTGTCTGATTTCCTTTATTGGAAATTAATCTATAAACATAACTTTCCCCTATATATTAGAACACAGGGATCTATGTCAGAAATACAAGAAAATAGATGTGAGGATGCCAAAACGATAAGAAAAAGATATATTTCTTTCCCACAATTCTAAATGACATGTAATGTCAGAATAGAATAAAAATGCCCTACGTTTTCTCTTTACTATGTCAATTTATGTTAGTTTAATATGACCACTGTTTATGCAATGCATAGTGAGTAAGCAAGTATGATTTTTTTTCTACACTCTATTGTTGTATATTTCTATATTCCATGAAGATTGGTATGTATTTATGTGTCCTAATTACTTGAACTTTGAACTTGTTTACGATTGCACCAGTAGACTATTTACTGTCTCCTGTGTCTGCATGTCTCTCTGATGAAGGTTTTAATACCGAAACCTTAATACATTTTCACCGGCTATGCAAGAGTGCAGTGTTATTTTATTTAAACAAAGCTATAAAAAAAATTGCTCTATTTTGATTGGGGTGTTTTCACAGTGGACAAGATAGAAAGTTTGTGTAATAACCTTGCCAGCAGTTGTTTTTTTTCTGAGGCAGTCTGCACCGTCTGTACCAACTATCATGCACCACATATGCTTTATATTTATACGGTGCTGCTTGCACTGTCCATACGTCTTCAGTATAAATGTACCAAATATGTTCTGATCATGAGTGTTCAATTTTTTACATGTGCCTTAATGTCACTAAGGGTTCCTCCTAGTAAGGCACATTCCCAAAGCTGCTTGTCTATATTATCTACACCTGTAAAGTGAAGTGAATATATTTGGAAGGTGTATAGTTTACTCAACACACATCTGCATAGATCCATTGTGAATACAAACACATTTCTGCACATCCTCCATATATTCTCTGTTCTCATACTTCTCTCATTGTTATATATATACAATGTTGATATATGCTGATATGCTGATACTACTGATGCTATTTTGCACATCCTGTTCATACTGGAATCCACCCACTTGCTCCATTGTTCTTTATATGCCGTTTTTCTTTTATGTTTCCCATTACTACTTGCTGCTGCAGATCTACAAATATTGATGATCTGTTTCATTTGAACTGAGATCCAAAACTAAAATGCATAGATTGGTGATCATTTGGCTTCTGATCATCAATTTATGCTTCTAAGTGTTGCCCTGCTGCGTAGCTGTAGGCTGAAGCACTCAATTGATAAGTCGCCTAAAAACTATGAGAGGTGTGTGTGTGTGTGTGTGTGTGTTGCATGTGCACTCTATAAGTAAAACTAGCAGTGTAGAAGTGAATATACTCTCCTGTGAAAACACATAATACTGACAACAGGACAACTCTGAATTTGTTTTTGAATGAATGGGTTTATTTTTGAAGGGAGAATTAATTCATTCATTCATTTTCTTTTACATTTATTCCTCCTCAGGGTTAAAGGACTATACTGACTTTTTAGGAGTTTGGCCCATTGGTCACCTTAAGCTGGGGACACATTAAAAGATTTTTCCAATCATGAATGACAATGAAAGGTCGAGGGGCTGTTAGACTCTTAGTTTTGTTCTGCGATATTTTGATACCAAAACAAACATGCAGCCCATACGGCTCGCAGCAATTGTGGTTTGTGCTGCAATTTGCATGGAAAAAAGACTGAGAACATGTTCAGGTGTCTTTTTCTGTCCCAGCTTAGCCATCGTGCACGCGGGATCTTGTGTTTACGCTTACGTACTTTTTCCCTCTTGCGTCGTCTGTCGCAATCTCCATTTTCATTGGCTGTTGAAATTTGCCGCTAAAATGCGAGTCTTTGACGAGCGCAAACCACACAATCATGCAAAGACGAGCCCCGATAAAATCAAACATGTTTGATCTAATTGTGACATTGCTGATTGGGATCATAGGAGAAAGATTTGACTCTTTCACTTCAACACACATAACAATTACAGGTGCGACTAAACAACGCGACTACCCGGGACTACCCAGGACTACCCTGGACTACCCCGGACTACCCGGGACTACCCTGGACTACCCCGGACTACCCGGGACTACCCTGGACTACCCGGGACTACCCGGGACTACCCGGGACTACCCCGGACTACCCTGGACTACCGCTGACTCTGCCTGATCTCAAGTTGTTGCCAAATCGGGCTTCAACAACGTGTAATGTGTCCCAGTCGTTACCCAATATGTGGCAAGAGGAGGAGTGCTGCAGGCTATCTCAGCATTTAGATTTATGGACAATTTAGAGTCTCCAGTTAACCTGATCTGCATGTCTTTGGACTGTGGGAGGAAACCGGAGTACCCGGAGGAAACCCACGCACACACGGGGAGAACATGCAAACTCCACACAGAAAGGAACTCGTGTCCTTGCTGTGAGGCGACAGTGCTAACCACTGAGCCTCCATGCTGCCCGCACAGAGAACTATGAAGGTTTTTAGCAAAACTCCTGAGAACTTGCATGATGGATTTTACACTCAGAAAATATTGAGCCACCCGTGTTGACAAAAAAGATCGATTTTTTTGTCCAGTTTTGAATCGGACAAGACGGCAGCCTCACAAGTATATCGCTATCGAGCTTGTTTTCAACTTGGTGATGCTAAAACTATTTACATCAAATGAGCTAAAGTCTAATAAGGGAACTTACCACTGGTGTGGTAAGTAAGGAGACAAATGGACACCAAGCCTGACTTGCATATTAAGTACATTCCACATTTCCAATGAAGACCGCCGACCATGGCAGTTAGCTAACATTGCATTTATTTGGAAATGTGGAATGTGCGTAATATGCAAGTTAGGCTTGTTGCCCATTTTTCTCCTGTGTGTGTGACACCAGTGCTAAGTTCCCTTATTAGACTTTAGCTCAGTTGATGTAAATGGTTTTTAATGGAATCACCAACTCCCAAACTAATTTAATAGCTAAATGTGACTTCTCCCAACATTAGCTGTTATGGGCATGAACCCTGACATTGCTGCGGCTTGTAGCTATAGCCTATTTCAAATATTGATCTTTTCTGTGACTTCAGAGTGTTTTCTGAGTGTAAAATCCGTCATGCAAATTCTCAGGTGTGTAGCTAAAAAACCTTCACAGTAAACTTCACTCCGCATCATTGTCCTTGCGCACAAAGCTGTTGCGAAGTGCCTTCATTATCCTGGAGAAGAAGCGTCGGATTCCATTCTTCTTCTTCTTCTTCTTCTTCTTGGGCTCGCTGACCTCTGAAAATCAAAAGAGCACAGTCAATGCCTCACCCGTCCTTAAAGGATAAGGCCGGTGTTTTTTAATGCATTTCTTACCGTCAACAAATCCTATGAAAATAGTAATGATTTTGTTTTGCAAGTCTCGTCCATGTAGCCGGTGCCCAATGCAGCCTCATGTCCCAGCAGCCAAAGAACTCCATTGTATTAAAAAAACTATTAAAAACACGTCAAAGAGCCATGCCGTTGCTCTGGGCAACATATTTTATCATCGCGATGCACCGGGCCGGCCGACTTTTTCCTCAAACGACTTAATAAGCCGACCGTAAACACGTTTTCCATCTCAGGAAAGTAGTTCCGTAGCACCGAAAATAGTCCCCGGCGTAATGAAGAATTTGTTCCCATTTGAATTTGATTTGGTAATAACTACAACAGTCTGACTTTTCGTGGTAACAGTTAGCGATTTTTAAAATTGAAACTATGTCTTTGTGAGCTGTATTTCAAGGTTTTTAGCATACAATTGGAGCCAATGACTTCCGGTTTGAAGGCTAAAAACGGTACGGGAGTAGAGCAAACGCATTTTTTATTTTGTTATTTTCATAGGATTTGTTGACGGTAAGAAATGCATTAAAAAACACCAGCGTTATCCTTTAATGCAATTAACTTCAGTGTGGAAGGACTTGGCAATTCAGACACAAGTGGAGGTGAATATCTCCTACCAGATGTGGTGTGAGAGGACTCGTTGTCCAGGTGGTCCGTCTGGTTCAGAGCAGCGGCTGCAGCAGCGCTGCTCGGGGGAACCGACGTGGTGTCCACAGTGGCAGAGTCCACAGCTGGAACAGCTGCAGCTCCGACCTGAGAGGAAGTTGTTAGTATTAACAATAATCCCATTCATTATTGGTTGAGTCCATTTTTCTACTGTACAATATTGCTAATATATGAATCACGCTCAGCAAGCGGTGATTCCTACCTCTGTGGCGTCCAGTGAGGGAGTCGCCTCAGTTATGGCAGCGACCATGTCAGATTCACTGAGCGACTCCAACTTAAGCGGCACGGCAGCAGCCATGGCAGTTTCACTGAGAGACACGGCAGCAGCCATGTCAGTTTCACTGAGAGACACGGCAGCAGCCATGTCAGTTTCAGTGACAGACTCCAACTTCAGAGACACGGCAGCAGCCGTGTCAGATTCAGTGACAGACTCCAACTTGATACCACTATCATCCACAATCTCAGGACAGCTGGAGGTCTTGTTCAGAGCAGTCTGGGGGCTAAACACACGCACACACACACACACAGTCACTGTTGGTCCAAAAAAGTTTTAAAGAGCAGTACTTTACCAGAGTAGAGGGAAAATTATCTCATCTTGTTAGGAGTAACTTGTTGTTAGTGGACATACTTGCCCTAATAGTGGCGGGCAAAACACTGTTCGCATACTATTCCTTCAAATGTTATTTGTCACAACGCCTTATAACAATCGTGCAAATTTCCCACATAAGTGCACATACTCCCTATCTGCTCACATTATGGCCTAACTTGACCATTTCCCTCCTCTTCCACCCTTATCTGAGGGATGACTGGAGTGTCCAGAGGAAATAACCTTACCTAATTTGGTGGTTGTCACTCTGCTGTTCAGTAGCCCCATCCTCCTGCATGCTGTTTATGGATGACATGGGCTGAACCAAGATGACACGTGGCTGTGGTGCTGTGGAAGTTCTGCCAGTGCTGACAAATGAAGACACATGCAGTTAACATATACTGCTCCCTCAAGTCTGTTGTTCAGGTACATTCAGCAGTGGATTCAGCAACATGAAAAGGTTTGAATCTGATAATAAAGCAACTGTGGCCTCTACGACACAATCTAGCACCAGCAGGCAAATAGAAAGATGGACCAACACCTACCAATCTTTAGCCTTGGTCTTCTTCTGGACTTGGGATCTAGCCTGGACCTGGTTCCTGCTGGGTTCCAGTGCTGCAGGCTGAGACTTTTCTTTATCCACAGTCTCACTGTCTCTCTGCACGGTGGTGGCAGGGCGCAGAGCTTCACAGCTACCAAACAACAAACTCACACTGTTATACTCAGGAAACAGGACTTACCTATACGCAAAGCAGAAATATAAGGACTTGCACGCACGACACACACACAGAAACACACACTTACTGAGAACTGTGGCTGGAGCCATTGAGGTGGCCCATTGTAATAAATGGATGGGCGAGGACTTCTCTGGGGGTAATCCTCTTCCCAGCATCCACTTGAAGCATTTTCTTCAACAACTCAACAAACTCCCTTCTATCTTCAGCACTGTTCTCTTCATCCAGGCGCTCCTAAATTTGGAAACAATAAGCAAATTCCAACCAAAAATCAGATAAATCATCATGCTGACTGATGAAAAGGGAGTCAGTGAAAGTCATGAATTCAGCCAATGCTATGTCTTGACTTTTCAGCAGCTTCCACCTACTTGACCACCTACCTCCTTCAGTTTATCCAGAGAGTTGAATTTGTAGCGCCTGGTGTCTACGAACAGCATGCCCGCAGTCTAAAAGAACATAAAGTCTATTTGAGATACCTCTTAATCACTTTAGTGTATTTACTGTTTTATAACAACAATCTTAAACAGAGAAGAAAATGTTGAAGAGAAAATGATAGCCAAAGAAGGGGCGTTGTGGTACCAGGAGCATCCAGTGCTGGTTGCAAACATAGTAAGGCGTTTTTTTGAAGAACTGCTTTGTTTTTAGCCCAGCGTCCAGAAGATGGTCTGCAGGCTGACCCAGGAGGTCGACGATGAATGCCATCTGGAAACAAAACACAGCATCATCTTTCTAGACTATCAAGACTCCACACACTTTTGGTGATTTGTCTGCTGTGATCATCATCTGCTGCTCTTATAATAGCTACTGTAATCAATAATGAACATCTAGACCCAGTCATCCTTTACATAGTGAACTGAGCTGGGCCTTTCAGGAAGAGTATATGTGGATGCAGCAGAACTAGATGTATTAGGAGTCCAGCTATAGTAAGGTACTGACCACTTCATATTCACACTGCCCAGGGAAGAGTCGCATGCCAAGAAACAAGTAGGATATCACACAGCCCAGCGACCACATGTCAATAGCCTCAGAAAATGGCAGACCCAAAATGACTTCTGGAGACCTGAGTGTGGAAGAACAGCAACACACAAAATGCGAAACATTGTCATGTTCTGAAGAAAAAGAATACAACATGGGACATGGCAGAATCCCTCAAAAACAAGAATGCACAGCATCAGTACAAGGTTGTCACAGCAACTGAGAATTACGGAGCCCTGAATGCATCATTTGTCCTAACAAGTATGGACAGGAAACACACACTCTGCTACTTATTTACAGCAGAACTGAGAAACTACACACTCCAGTAGAGGAGTGATCCATGTTTCTATAGACCTCACCTCCAGGCAAGGGGCTGAATAAGAGCGCCAGTCTCAGCTTCACTCGTCTCAATGGCCAAGCCGAAGTCAATCAGCTTGACCTTGAAGGGCTTCCTCAGATGATCCACCAGCATGATGTTGTCGGGTTTCAGATCAGTGTGGATCACTCCGACGCTCTTCAGGGCGTCCAATGCTGTGGCCAGCTGCAAATACAAAGTCAGTGATAAAATATAGAGCATGTGCCACAGCTGAACATTTGAATTTGGCTTTCTATCTGATTAGTATCTGTACCTGTTGGGTGATGGTGCTGATGTCATCTAAAGGCAGAGGGGCAAATTCTCTGAGCTCCATGTAGTCGTCCAGGCTGATGTCCAACGCCTCGAACACCAGACTAGTGCCACACTCCGTAAAGAAGAACTCATGAAATCTCACGATGTGACACATGTCTGGGTCCAAACCTCTTAGCTTTTGCAGCATGGACACCTGGGAGCACATGACAAGTTTGACATGCTTATGTTATCAAAACACAGTTCATGTGTTACATCGAAATCTGACCAACTAATCAAATGCAACACAATCTTTTGCAAGTGTAAACATCAAAATCAATAAAGTAGCCCACCTCTTTTAGGGCGATGATGCGTTGCTTTGTGTTTCTTATGGTCTTTACAGCCACAGTCTCGCCGGTGGCCTGTTTCAAGCATCGGGCCACTCTTCCAAAGGCCCCCACTCCCAGCTCGTTCAGTTCCAAATAGTAACTGGACTTGCAGCAGCCACTGGAGCCCGGGAGGGGAGAAGGGGCCAGGGGGTGACCCGGAGGTGAATTCTCCTTCGTGTCTTCCATAAACTATTTCTCTTTGCACAGAAAGCTGAGAGGAAAATGGGGAGAAAAGAGAGAACATTGGTTGCTACTTTCAATCCCTTTAATTAGACTATCATCCATTTATCATGTCATTATACATTCAGATAAAATATTGTATTTGCCTATCACTGCCCTAAAACCGTCATTTAAGATAGATAAACCTCATTATCTATCTATCTATCCCTAACTACCTACACACCTACAACTCCCGAGCTACCTACCTTCCTTTTAAGTTAGCAGTTAATAGTTCTAATACAATAACAGTGTTAAGTAGGCTAATAAGTTTAACTGCATGTTGGGGGCTGATGTTAGCCAAGTAGAACAACATTTTGTTTTTTGTTCTGTGTTTTTTCTGGAGTAACGTGTTCCAGGCTCTACCACAGCGGCCCTAATTGCATAGGAAGAAACAACACTGGCTTTAAGGAGGAGATTAGTTCAATTCCAAAATTAACTCTTTAGTTTTCGTTTTTTCCCCCCTTTCAGGTCGTTTTCATTGCCTTTTAGAAGCATTTACAATGACTGGAATGATTTAATTAGCATCTAGGGCGTCTCGAGCATAGTTTTAAGTTTAGGAAGCACTTGTCTAAACACAGCCTATTAGGCTACATTTTCATCATTTAGTAATGTAGGCTACACCACTAAAGGTATCGTCGTATCGTATATATTTCACTCCTCTTTCCACCACTGGTTCTGAGTTACAGCATCACTGGACCTTAGATAAAAGTATCTACGGTCCAGTGATGCTACATTAAAGAAGAAAACCATTGACTTACCTTAACCAGTTGCAACAGTAAGATGAGAAAAATCTAGGACACCTGATGCATTAGTTCCACAACAGCTTTATGATGCAATAATCTACAAATTCTGTTTTGACTGGGCAATGAAAATTGGTTCCAACCAGCATGCTAAGACAGTATCCTCACACCAAGATCACATTTAGTCCAATAATAATGTAGAAAACCATCTACTGTCAGATAAATTGAGCAGGAATAACTTTTAATTCTAATAGAATTGAGAATAATACTTGGTTTGGGTGATGGATGTGCTGCAAAACAACAAACTCCTTAAAGGTCCCATATTTTACACTTTTACAGTGTTTTATTTTATGTGTTGAGGCCCATTCAAAGCTGTGTGTGTGGTGTCATGTACCAAAAACACTTTCAATCCGTTTTTACACAATCCATTTTCCAGCATCTCTCTGAGCCTTCCCAAGAACAGGCTATTTCTGTTGCTGTGTCTTTAAGGCTCATTAATATTAACGACCCTCTGTTCTGATTGGCTAACCCTTTTGAGAGTGAAACGCAACACACCACGCCCCCACCACACAGCTACAGAGGCCTGTATCACGAAGCAAGTTCAACAAAGTCAGGCTATCAGGGTATCTTTGAGTTAGCCGGCTTCACTAAACCCAACACTGACGATCCTGATAACCGGTCTCACGTAGCTGGTTATCAACTGGCTCTGTCAACCCAGGATTTACCAATCCAGCTATGAGCGCGTTCACATGAAAGAGGCGGGGTTTGCAACAAATAGCCAATCACATGCAACATGGACAGATCCAGATCAGACAATTTGGATGAGATAAGATGAAACTATTGATCCCCGTGGGGAAACTAGATTGTTGCACAGCAAAAGTAATACGATTCAGCAGGGAAAAGGATATAGAATATAAGCGCAAAATTGTAATAGAAATAGGCTAAAATAATCAAACAATAAAAGCCATAGACAATAGATCTAATTATAGGATGATATAAGCCCTAATATTTCCTGCTGACATTTTCAACACATGGGTATCGGAAAAAAATGGATACTAACACTGGGTTCTTCTCTCAAGAAGAACAAACTCTTATAATGAATAACTGTCAGCATTACAAAACATAACCGCAAAAAGTAAAAGTTGTTTCTGCTTCCAAGGCTAGAGGGGATTACTGGAGGAACTGCCCCATCATTAGGACACAGTGGGAATATTTTTCATTGATGAAATAGTTTGTGGACACATTGAGGCTGTAAAAAGATTTTCTATTCATAAAGTCGGCCTCATGTTCTTTGGGGCAGCGGTGATGGAATATGAAATAGCCGACATTGAACCAAACACTTTTGGGAATCCAATTAAATAAAGTCAGCGCAATTCATATGCAACAGTAACTTTAATCCATTAATAATATGGTCAATTAAGTAGCCTACCTGCTATATCTCCGATATAATAAGTTATCATGGAAAACAACGTGATTCTACTGGTCTGTAAACACGTTGCCCTGCGAACAGCACTTCTTACTGTCTGTTAATTCAATAGTAGCATAACAGTTTTCAGTTTTTTATTGTGATTTTCATTTGAATGCAGCATATTTGTCCATATCAGGATCCTGTAGGAATGGTGACTCCCTGTTTCCAGAGAGCTGATTGGTCAGAAGGCGGGCCTTTCATACGTTTTGATCCAATAGCCTGAACTTAACCTGCTCCGGAGCAGGTTAGCCATGCAGCATAAGTTACCATGGTGATCTACCCCGGTTAAAAGTGAACCACCTTCGTGAGACTGAAAAGCCAGGGTTAAACCCAAAGTTAGCTCGCTTCGTGATCCAGGCCTCAGGTGTTGAACTGTAGCGAAACCTCTCCGGTAAATAAACAATGGCAACCGCTCAACGCCATTTGATCAGATGTAATTTGATCTGCAAATACTGGCTGATTAATGGGTCCTGTAAGGCAGTGGTTCTCAACGTGGGGTCCGGGGACCACCAGGGGTCCTTGAGGGGGTTCCAGGGGGTCCCCAGCAAACTGATGAATTAATTTACTTAATTTACTTTCATTTACACTTCCCTCTCTTTTTCAGAGAGCCAATCGTCTTAAGTGACGGGAGTATAAACACGTCACCTGCTATGCTATTGCCCTTCTCTCAGATCTATGCTGTATGCTGCCGTCATTCCAGTCGCTGTGCTTACCTTCACCCCTCCTCCACCCCATCACCACCAGGGTCCAGGCTCCAGAGGAACTCCCCAGGGGGACAGAGCTTCCCAATTCCTACGTCCATCCCGGATGTACTCCTAACTTCATGAATGGGAGGAGTCCCTCCATGGAGCTTACGCCAAAGTTTCCATCATTTCCATCGTTTCCTGTCATGAATAAAGTTTTTCATTTGAGCATTCATCCTAGTCTCTCCTGATTGAATTACTGTATCGTCCAGTTTCAACAGCGAGAGGTAAGTGCCCGATCTTAACTGTGCACATAATGATCTTTAACCTTTCGTTAGATTGTGAGTGACATATGGTTCAGGTGCAAACTGGTGCTTAATGAGACTGTACGTCTTAAGTTTAGGCTTTGTCCAAACATCTTCGGCCCAACTATAAACAATTCATTTTTGACATCCTTTACATTGCATGGTAGTCTGTTTCTGAAAATATAACTTAGACCAGCCTCCTTAAAAATACCTAGCACTTCTTTAGCCCAAGAGAACTTGTGTGAAACATCCCATTGAAACATTTTCTTTGTGAGTCTGTCTTCAGACATGCGAACCAATCTATTCCACAGCCGCAGCATGTTTCCCTTACGCCTTAAACTACATGGCTCCCAGCCCATATCTCCATTAATGGCTAGAGTAAGGGGGTAAGCCTGTGTACACCCAGGAAACTACGAATGGCTCTGTTTTGGATTAGATTACATTGGGTATGCTCTTTAAATCCCCAGATGCCAGATGCATAATCTAATACAGGACAAACACATGCTTCATATAGTTTGGTGTAGGAATGATATCCAAGATCTTTCCACACAATTCATCTTCTTCACAACTCCTCCCAGAGCCCTACCTGCAGATTCTGAAAGAGACTGGACACCTGCCTCATAACTCAGAAATTAATCTAAAGTAAAACCTAGATATTTATATGTTGTACAATAAGATAATTCACAGTCTCCACTAGTCTTTAGTATTGACTACTATAGGTGAGAATAGTATAAAGGTTGGTATTGTACCTTGTTCTTGCACTCTTGCTTTCTGCTTCCAATATATGGAACCTCAGAATAGAAGAATAAAAAACTTTAAAAACTTTAATGTCCTCATTTGAGGCGATTTGTTTTGCAGCTTAAAAACAATCACAGCAGACAACACTTATTTCAACATTCAGCACACACACACACACACACACACACACATATCACATGGTAAAAGTGGAATCACCTTTTACGATAAAAAGCATACTGTGCAGTACTAATTATACTAATACTAATACAGTTTCAGAGTTTCAGTGCTTTGTTGTTAACATCCCTCAGGTAACATGCCCATAGCAAGATAAAATACATAGTATACAGCACATATAATATAATATATACTGTACATATCCAGATAAAGTGCATATTTGTTTACAAGACCACATTGGTATTTTAAACAGTCTAAAGATACAAATGGAAGCAATGGATTTGTATAAAGATGAGTTTCACCGTGTGCAGTGACTGTGTGTTGCAATAGGTGTGTTGTGTCTTACAACCACCACACAGTAATGATTAAGAAATTCGAAGCTGCAGAAAATCTCACGTGTGCCTGATGAAACACCAAATCAGTCCGAAGCTATCTCACCAGCATCCATGTTGATATCAGGGGCAGACTGGGGCAAAGCTACTGGCTCCGAGATCTTCCTCTTCTGTCTGCACCTCTGCCATCGAGCTTGCGGCAGCCATGCATTCCACTAGAGAAGAAAACAGAAATGAAATGGAGACATCTACATCTAAAAATGGAAGAAAACTGGTTTAATAGCTCCCACATTGAGGTTTTAACAAGTCTGCAGAACAGCAAAAGGAGTAATGAACGAGACAGTTTCCAAAAAATAGGCTAATGCATGCAATCTGGAACAGAAACAGAAGATGCAAGGTAGTTATTGTTATTATCAGCGCTCATGATGAGATACTGATAGCCAACCGAGAAAGCAAGTTCCTATATTGTTGAATGTTTATGGAAGTATGACCTGATGTTTCCTCCGGTTAAGTCAGAGATGGATGTGTGCATTTTGCTCTTGCAGTGGACTGGGAATTGACACTGCAGTCTGGAAATATCTGGCCGGTGACACTTGTTTTGTTTTTGCCTGTACTGTACAGCACATTGGATTTGAAATGAGACACTGACTATGAGGTTAAAGTGCAGACTGTAAACTGCAATTGGAGGTACTGAAATACATAGTACACTGATACAAATTTACTTGAAATGTCCTCAAAATTCACGCTGATCATACCTCAACCTGTGTGTGTGTGTGTGTGTGTGTGTGTGTGGGGGGGGGGGGGGTATGAATGAAGATATAGAATTTAATGAAACTGGATCATATGTCAGATTGAGTGCAAATTAACATCTAACCATAAAAGACGTAGGTGGCATTAATAATGAAAGTCACTTGCATTGCTTACTGACTGATGGCACGTTTCAGTATGACTATAAAAGTAAGATAAATAAACTCTTTGTCATAGAAAACTGCTTTTGGACTAATGATTTAACTGAATATCATCTACTGCAAGTGCTCAACAGTCAAGTGATGGAGCAGAATTTGAATATATAGTATTTTTTGGAAACAACTGTTATGCTAAGTGGTATGTACCTTGTAGGGCAAAATACTATCAATGAAAAACAGTCAAACCTTGCATAGAAGTTCCACAGATTTTGGTCATCAATTTAATTATTCAGGGAAATGTTCTGTCTGATGCTGAGATAATGATGCTCAGATAAACTTCACGCGGCCGTTTTGAATATTTGGAGCGGGAACCTCTACCAGGAAGATTGGCATATATAAAAGTAGCATTTCTTAAACTCATAAATGAGGACAAAATACAGATAAAGCTAACAGTTACCGAATTAGCTAGCGATCTCGAGAACAACAACGACTTTTTGAATTTAGCGGGGAAGTTAGTTAGCTTACTAGCTAGTTAGTAAGCTACTAGCTAGCTAGCTAGCTCGCGATAATGAACTAGATATATTAAAGCTACATTCATTTCAAATATGTTTTTCAGTGGCGAATCTGTGAAATGATAAATGTTTGTATTAAGTGTCTTGGTTCACAGCAGTAGGACAGAGCGGGATAGACTCGCTCTTCCAGGTAGAGTTTCCTACCCTAAGTATTCAAAATGGCCGCAGTGTGAATAAGGTCAAGTCCGTGTGCCATATCAGTTGAGGAGTTTTTCAGTGCATACCACCAAGCCTGAAAAAATATATCAGGGGAAACACTGAAGTTTAATGTAATGTTAATTCTCACCATCCATCCCATGACGGTATTCCAAGTGCTGATCTGAGAAGAGAATGACAAAGACATGGGTTTGTGGGACACCTCTGATGTACTGTGTATGGAGATTTGTAAAGAGCAAAGAGCAGTGTATCCTAAGAGAAAGTTAACAGAGGTAAGCAGAAATCATACAGGGTGTGTTGTGTAGAGTGGGTAAAATGGGGTAAACCTACTTACAAAAAAGCAGCAGGGGGCGATAATGCGCCTGAGCGCTCGATGCCAGCTATCATTAAAATAAGGAAAGTAAGAAGCACGTGACACAACACATGACACAACACGGAAGTCATTGGGATG
Organism: Centroberyx gerrardi; assembly: GCF_048128805.1. Lineage (NCBI taxonomy): Eukaryota > Metazoa > Chordata > Actinopteri > Beryciformes > Berycidae > Centroberyx > Centroberyx gerrardi. The sequence goes on from NC_136001.1 coordinate 31,060,570, forward strand.
GTACCTGAATGCTTGTGAATGTGCAAAATACTTGTATATCGGGTTACAATAACAGTTTAATGTGTGCAATGAATTTATATTATGGTACACAGCATATTAAACTATTATACTGTCGATTAAGGTAAGGACTTTGACCTGAAAGCGTGAATGAGTTGATATTTTGCACGTCGACGAGGTCTAGGGTTTGACTCTCGATAATGGCAGTGAATTGGGCCGAGAGGATCGCCGCTTTCTCCCGCAGTCCATCCGATTTCCTCTCCTGTACGACCGCGGAGGGTTTCCTCGCCGAGCTGCTACGAGAGCTCCGAGATGACAGAGCCAGTTATAATGTCAAGGTAAAACAAGCTAATATACAGCAAGATAGCCCCGGAACGTGGGGCTCTCAGTCATATGGACTATGGAGAAAACGTTATGCCACACTCTATTCCAAAATCTGTCAGTTTATTATTGCCTTGCTTATCGCAAAGATACACACCTGATATAAAATGAACTTAAGACCTTTTACGAATCATTATGAGCCACTCTTCAAATCGTAATGAATCCAATATATAAAGTAGCACTTACTTCAATAAAACGTCAACTTTTAGAATTGAGTCACCCGTTATTTCTTCGATCTTCTTCCATCAAAATACACCGTGGAGGGTGGTGGCGTGCATTACAAATTAATTCTATAAATGGATATTTTATTGAAAAAAGTGCTGCTTGGTGGATTATCTATATGCCGAAATTACCAAAAGTCCCTAATGATTTGTAAAATCTCTTCAGTGATGTTGTACGACGTGTGAACGTTTGCCGATAAGCAAGTCAACATTAAATTGCCAGATTTTTGAATGGAACTTGGTGTGATGTTCTCTCCATACAAGGCTCATAGGGGTGAAATAGAAGTATACACGCCAAGAAGGTGCACTGATAATGTGAACAACTTGCAATCCATATTTGCATGCCTGGACACACTTCTGTGTTCTGCCATCTGTACCCCTGATACTGTGAATAACTAGTGATGCACACTTCCTCTCCAAACCTGTCAGTGAAGATGCTGTATCTATTTTTTACATTATTCTCAACATTCTTGTAATAACTTGTCATATTTTCTTCAGTATTCTCCTCCTGTCTTAGTGTCTTGTTTAACCTAATCCTACACAATGTCTCTGTTTTCTAGTTTTGTAATTATTGATGGGGCCGTGGTTCTCTTCTTTTCCCCATCTCAGGTCATACTGCTGTCCCCGCTATGTGAGTACCCAACGCTGCTGTGCCCCTCCGTCTCTGTGGGTGAGGAGACAGCGCTGGAGCTCATGTCTGTGTTTGCCCAGTGTCCTCCCAAGTCCTTACAGTTTCAGTGTCACCTCCTCCTGGCCCTTACCTCTGTGCTCCTCTGCACTTCTTGCCTGAGCACGCGCTCCCGCGCATCTCAAGACTTCCTGGACCTCCTCCTTCAGATAGCCCAGGACACCAGTGATCTCCATGGTGACGGAGCTCAGCGCTCCTTAAGGGCCACGGCTTGTGACTGCCTACGGGAGCTGGAGGCCTGCTGCCCGGGCCTTCTCTCCCAGCGCCTGGAGCTCCTGAGTGGGCTTAGGCAGCAGGAAACCTCCAGGCTTCACCAGGCCTATGCGGGACTCCATACTCTGGCATTAAGAAATGCCGTGTATGTGCTCGCCCAGCAAACAGGAGCTGGTGCTGAGGATCTTAAGGCTCTTCTTGGGGGCAATGCGGCGGTCGTGTGGGAAGCAGACCCAGACTCCGGCCCCATGAATAACCAAGACTCGCCCCTGCCGTCTCCCCTCGTCCTGGGCCCCATGGGTAGAGTGCCGACCCTCCAGACTGGACCGGATTGCAAGGAGTTGCGCTCCCTCCTCTCCTCCCTCCTAGAGGAGTCCTACCTCCTCACACCTCTGTGTCAAGCTGCACTGCTACATGGACTGATAGAGGTGGTTGTGATGGTGCCCGGTTTCTCTCCAGCCATTTTCAGAGCTCAGCTGCTGCGACTATTGGGCACAAGCGAGGTTGGTTTCAAATGGGATGAAGTAGAAATGCTTGGGTCTACAGAGCCCCGATACATGGCGTTCTCTTTTGTATTGAGAGAGTGTCATGCCTAACTCCTTGTTAAAGCTGCACAAGGCAACTTTGTACATTTGTACATCACCGAATTATCTCGTTGACCCAGCCTCAGTATAAAGAGTTTATTGGCAAACTGGGGTATGGGGTAGTAGTAAGCACATTTTCCTGTGGTGTGCCAGAAAGTGGAAAAGACGACGGAATTTCAAGCAACACAGATACAAAAGTTGAGATTTTATTGAAAGCTGAATTTGAGTTTGGTGTGATGTTCTCTCAATACGAGAGAACTGCATGTATTTGGGCTAGAGCCTGCTGCAAATGACAGGCTTTGACTACATGTTTAATGATATATTTTAATTTTGCCCATACATATTTGACTTCTTGCAAAATTCAGAAAGTAAACCTTTCTTTATCTCATTTCAGGTTTGCCTCCTCCACACCACTCTGCTGATGAAGGCTGCGTTCACGGACAGCCTGTTCAGCGCCGAGGACGAGACGTTCATCCTCAAGCGGCTGGTCGGACTCTCCCAGCACCCGCTGCTGAGCACGCCCGAGAAGCTCTTCTACATGGACTGCATCCTGCACTTCCCCGAGAACCGGCCCATCAGCGGCGGCGACGGCGACGAGACCCTCCCCGTGCTGCTCACTCCTCGGCTGGCGGCGGCCCTAGTGCCCACCGTGTTCAACGACAGCGCCACCATGCTGGCCCGACTCAACCTGCTGTCGCTGGTCTACCTGGAGGAGGGGGAGGAAGGGGAGGGAGAGGGAGGCCGAGGGCTGGCCTACCTCTACGACCACCTCACCTCCCTGCTGCGCATCGTGGAGAACTGGGGCGGCCGGGAGATGGTGGTCACCTTCTTCAGAGCCTCCTTCCTCTTCCTCTTCCACTTCTGCCACGTGGAGCGCTACTCCTGCGACCTGACAGAGAAGCTGTGCGCGCTCTACCTCCGACACACCCGGCTGGCCCCGCACCTGATTAACCTGGCCGACCGGACCCAGGACAGGCTGGGGGAGTCGGGCTGGGCCGTGGGGCTCCTCGGGGCCCTGCAGAGGGCCGTCACAGAGGCCCCGCTGACCCAGCTCACCTTGCAAGACCTCAGCTGGCACCTGAAGGTCCTGGCTCGAGCGGCGGAGGAAGGGGAACTCTCCCAGCAGAGCGCCCTCGGCTTCCTGTTCAGCGTCATCACCTCCTCCTCGTCCTCGCTGTGCGTGAGCGGCGACTGGCGCCTCGGGAACGGCGTGCTGGGGGTCTGTCGGCGGCTGCTGGTGCACCCCAGCCTGGACTCGCTCCTCATCCCTCTGGCCGACATCCTGCAGCATCTCACCTGCCACTACGGAGACACAGACATTCAGGACCACGCCCGCCTCTACTACGCCCTCCTCACCACTCTGTCCCGGGAGAAGCTGGGCGGGGTGTTAGCCCAGGGCGCCACCGAGGGAGGGCGGCAGGTCAAGAAGCGCACGCTGTCCTCCATCATGGCCGAGAGCGAGGAGCTGACTAGTGCGCTAGCCATCCACCGGACAGAGAGACCGGTATTCAAGCTGGTGGAGCTGGACAATCGTGAACCGCCACAGGGAACAGAAAGTGAACGCAACATCGATCTGAAGCCAGACCAGACAGAGAGCTGCCCAGGTGAGGAGAGCGCGGCCCTGGAAGCCTACAGAGCTCAGTTTCACAGCCCTGGCTTTGCCTCGGAAATAACCTTAAACTACCAGCTGACTCACACGGAGGCTTGCGACTCCCGGTTTGATCAGCTCTTCAGCATCCGCCTGCACTTTGAGCTTACGGACAACCACTACGAGGAACTGGGCGACATCAGCGTTCCCTGTCTGTTCAGAGAGAGGGTGGCGCCGCCGGTGAGGCTGAGTCTGAAGCCCAGGCGGCCGTACCCCACCGCCCTCCACGCCAGCGCCATCTTCACCAGCCAGGACGGCCTCTCCTGGCACACCGTCCTACCAGACATCCGCGTGGCTTTTCAGCAGGCCTTCGTGCCCCTGCCCGCTCCCCCAGCCTCGGGAGCAGAAGGCAAGCTGAGGGTGTTTGAGGGATTATGGGGTGAAATCTGCTCCGGGAAGTGCGGGGAGAAGGGTCTGGCGGACTGCGCCACCAGCCTGTTCTGCAGCCAGCTGGAGGAGGCGGCTCTGGTCGCCTTGGTGGAGAAACACTTTCTCCCATACCTAATATCGGAGCCGTCCGATAACGAAGAGTATAAAGTGCTTTTCTTCCTCCCACCGCAGTCTCACATGCTGCTGAAGATCAGGTCAGAGGAGGATGCTGTGCAGTTCAACATCGCCACAGATAACTGGCAGCTTTTGCCTCACATCAATTCTTTTCTACTGACGATCACCGAGTCTTCACAGCAAGAAATTGTTGACAGTTGACATTGAACGTTATGGATCCTCCTGGCTTGTTTTTACTGATAGCTGAATTTTAACAAAATCGTTGTATTTTCTTCTGACAGTGCCTTCATGAGTTCAGTTCTCCTTTTAAATTAAATTACTGAAGACAGATGTAACATTGATTTAAAATAAATACTTATTGCACTTTGATTTCCCTGACTGGAAAAGAAACTCATGTGGAAAAATAAAATATTTTGTAATTTATTTTCCAAATAAAGTCAAAACATTTGACTACATCTTGGTCACTGTCTATAAATAAATGACAAAATACATACGTTGCTTTATTAGTTGCACAGGACCTCACTGATCACTAGATGGCTCAACAGCATTACCCTCTGTATGCTCTACAAAATCAATATTCAAAGTCAGATGAACGCACAGAAAACTGCATTTGGGTCCTAGGAAATGCATTGACCCTCAACTGTATGATGAATATTGGTGAGATACTGCAATGACTGTTAAAGTCTTGGATATGGTGGTTAAAACAAACATTTTAAAACCTCATTTGGTGAAATGTCCATCCACATGCCTGTCAGAATCCCCCAATTTGATCTTTTGACATTTTGGAAATATGTCCTTTAGGTTTTGACTAAAATAACTGAATATTTGTCAGTTTACCTTGTGTGTAGACAAACTTGCAGTAATACATTATGGCTTAAGGCAGTGTGCGAAAGTCACTGAACCTCTGTGTAAAGGATGGTTTGATAGCAGCAGCTCCAAGCTATGTATGGATTTTTCACAGTTCAAATTGCTAAATCTGACTCTTAGCATCCATTAAGACTAGAGTTAACGTCCTCCATGTGGCCTTTTTAAAAATCTGCCCCAGTTCAGTCCAGTTGCACCAGTCCTTCACTTGGAGAGGCCCTCGAAGTTGGGCTCTGTGCAAGGTGGCAGGGCGGATTGCTGGCTGAGAAGTTTGTCCATGATGGCGATCTCTGCGTCCCTCTTCTCCACCTCTTCTATGGGGGTCCAGGACATGTCGTGTTGAAGTTTGTACGCACCGACAAATGGGTGAGGGCAGCTTGGACCCCATTCCTTCAAAAGAGAGGAGGAGGAGGGAGAGAAAAATCAGATACAGCAAAATGTTTTAATGCTAGGGTATTCAGTCATTTCAGACCGAACGTTTCCCTCCTATAAATCAGATGAATTAGTTCTCTGTTTACAAACTCATGCAGTTCTCTCCTGTGTGTGTGTGTGTGTGCTTACATCACTTCTCAACCAGGATATGTACAAAATTTCATTACTAAGTTAGAGCACTTCCATGACCTAAATTATAATTGCTTCTTGGTTTGTTAATGTTGTTTTTCAGCTCATAAAGGTTCTAAAGGGGTAAACAGTCTGGGGTTTGCTGTGGGGAAAAACAGCTGAAAAAAACGACTATCTAATGCAATACATGTATATTCTGGTATATTCCTGTATGGCAACCCATTTGGGAAGTTCCCCGACATTCCCTGAATTTCCCTCAAGAATTTATCAAACTCCCTGACTTTCCCTGTCTGGAATAACACACACCAGTCAAATCCAACCTGAACCGCCTCTGGTCACTATCACTTCCCCCAGGGTTACATGTAGACTTTGAACACCCAACTCCCTCAGCTCGTAGCATTATGTAAACATTATGTGCTTGTAGGTGTTAGGTTAGCCTGTTTTTCTCGTGTCGTCTACTTGGGACTCTCCCCGAGGGAAATGTTAAGTAATAGCAGCAGGTGTGCAACAGATACTGTATACAGACACTACTATCATTTTGTAACATTTCCTGTCCGTACAAGATGATAAAACTTATAAAACAGCTGAATGCTCTAGCATCATTTCACTGGACTTGTTCAATGTACACTCAACGCATTCAAACCAAGTTGTTCAGTACAATGCCAACCTTAGGGGAGATGATAGAGAAGTATTTCTGTCCGGACGGTCGCTGGTAAAGGTAATACATGGTCCCTGGTTTTTTCACAATGTTACAGGCAGCATGGTGGAGGTCGGCATCCTTTTTGGCATCTTCCAAAACCTGGAAAGAGTGAGAGAGAACAGTGCAAATGTACGCAACAGACTGTAAGCATATCTTTTCATTTGATGTCTGACATACTCGAATGCGAATATGTAAAATTATCTATTGCCACAGTGGCGCTTCTCTTTTCAATTAGCCTTGTTATCCAATCATGCCAGGAAACACAAACAAGGCAGATCTGAACATTCCCAAATCGGATTTTGCTCGCATTAAAATCGGATGAGCTCACCCGCCTTGGGATATCTGGTCTGGCTTATTGGATCACAATGCAAGCAAAATCTGATTTGGGAATCTTCAAACGTGCCCAGTTTATGTGTCCTGGTGTAATCAGGTGATAAACGTTACATTGAAAAAACAAGTATAATTGTGACATTTATTTCCATACCACTTTATTAACAACGGCCCATGTGTACTGGTGCTTCAGTTGATGGCCTTACCTTTCTGGCTTGTTGCTGTAGGTATCTGATCTGGTCAGCAATAACTGTCAGCTTGTTGGAAGCGTTGGCTTTAACAAAATCATCTCCCTAAAAAAAACAACAGAGAAAAATAAATGTTCCATGACCAGGCTTATATTCATCCCCACCAAGAAATATGTCTGTGCACAATCCTGACAGTCACAGAAGGTAAATCAGATAAAAATCTCAGTCCGTACCCTCTGTACTTGTGTTGCCAAGGCGACCAGATCCATGGGGTCTCCGACTCTGTTGGTCTGGTAGGAGCTGACCAGCTCCAGCCCACTGGGGGCGCTGCTGCTCTCCACCAGGGTCACTGCAAACACCCAGTCAGACAGGTAGAGTCACATTACATTCATACACAGCTGAGTCCACCAGGAATACTACTACTACTAGAACATCTAATACTACTGCAACAACTTCTACTACAACTATTATTACTGCTACTATAGCTATAAGTTATAGCAGTAGTAGTTGTTGTTATAGTATGTATAACTTATAGGGTTAGGTTATAAATAACTTCTACTGCTACTAGTACCACCATTACCATAACAGATGCTGATCATACCATGCACACTACTACTAATAAAAATGCACTTCATAAAACTAAGTTCCACCGTAAATGCAATGAACTATAAAATAATAAAAAGAAGACTTGCACTCTCAGGCCATTTAGCTTGTTAAGCCTGACTCAACAAACCATATGGACTCCAACAAAACAAATTATTGTCATTTCCACTACAGCATAAACAGGGCAAAAACAACTACGCAGGTGAATGCAAATTAATACATTTTACTTTCCAGTTGTTTCTTAACAGAACAGCTGGTTTTGTAGTGGTTTACAGTGTAGCTGCAGTACGAATGTGATAGCTTGGTTTCCCTGACCTGCAGGACATACGACGAAATATTCACAAAGGGTCCTGTATCAGGGCCAGGTTTACCCTAGTCTATATGGAGCCAAAGTCTTAAATCTACCGAGGCTTAGTGGAATAAGCTTAAAAAAAATACAAAAAAATCTTGAAACTGTTCAGGAAGGACAGGTTTGATAAGAGCAAGGTGCAGAGTAGGTGCAGAGCAGGTTACCCAATATAAGTTCATGTTACCTGTGGTGGTTTTGTCAGGCTGATTGGGAAGGCTAACAGTTCTGTCCATTTTCTTCTCTGTCAGTTGCTACTATTACAGTACAAACTACTTTCTTGAGTGATTTTATTTTATGTAATCCCTCTGTCTTGCAGCTCTATGGTTTTGTAATAAGCGAATGTTTGACCAAACGTGGAGGGTCCTGAATCTCCTCCCCGTTTTGCCTACAATTGTTGGTTTTATTTGTGCCTGTATAAAATATCTTGAAACAACTCAACCTATTCAATTTGATTTATGTTTTCGGATTTAAACATCTACACATATGATTTTGTATGCTTATTTACATTGGAATTAATATTTTCGGTGGTGTATTTATACTTTTTTTTTTCTATTTTATTCTCCTTTTGACTTGGCTCTCTTGTCGGATACACCAAGGCAGCCTCGTCTCAGAACATTTAAATACGAGAAGAGATGTCACCAGTTGGAAGTCAAAAAGGGATAACGTAACTGTCTTGGCAAAGATGGCGTTGGTACAAAAATAGAGTTCTGAGTTGGCCTATTCCTCATTAAAAAGTGCTTTTTTAATCGAAATTACGGCACGACACGCGTTGAAACTATCGCGTATTCCAGAAAACACAGACGTTATTGGGAACAACAGGAAAAACAACCGTATGGGTGCTGATTTCTGTACTTTTCGAAGCGTAAACAGTATTCCCAAGCAAGTGCCCCAAAGAAAACCCAGGACATGGTTTCCCCCATGATGCATTGCGTGACAAACGCGTTGCGGCTGCTTCTAGTTGGTCGGCGCTCTTTCCTACATGGCTCTTTGGCATTATACTTTACGCAACTAGTTTGTGTCTGCAAACGTGAGTGTCTGTCCCAAGAAGGTTCTATATTAAGTGGAGGATGAACGGAAACATGGCCGCCCATTAATTTGAACCTGGACGCAAGCTGCTCACCCCGTTAATACAGAACCTCCTTGGTCTGGACCAGCATGACATACAGCCCAGAGCGTTTTAGTCGACTTTACAGTCTCCATCACTGGCTCCAGAACTTCTGCACTGCAACAGGTTACAGCTACATCAGCCACATTGACTCTTTCTGGACCAAGATGGATGGTCTCCAATCCAAACAAGAAGGGGACAAAGCAGCTTATTTCAAATTTCATCAATTTTATTGCTAATAACCTACCCTGACATGTATCCCAGCAAGGCCCTTCCCAGAATTCCACCCAATCACATAACAGCTCTGGCAGTCTGGGCAGTGCTGGTGCACACTCTGACCCTATAATGGGCCACTGTAGCAGCTATAATAGCTCTGTTATTAATAACATTCAACAACAATTGGCTTACTTAACACTAACAAATCTTTTATATGTCTGGATTTAATCATGTCCTACAACCTTGACTTCCTTATGTTGTGTGAAACATGGCTTAGTGATGATGACTCTGTTCCTCTAATTGAATCCTCACCTCCAAAGTTCTCATTTTTTAATCTCAATCAGTCAATCTGGGTGATTTCTCATCTTTTGAATGTCAGAGTTTTATTATCAAGGGAAAACTCCAGATCCTTTGTATTGTTATCTATAGACCTCCTAAATCTGTTGTTGGAATCCTATGTTGGTTTTGCTATTGGCATTGCTATCTTTTATTTGTATTATTCTATTTTACTGTGTTAAGCACTTAGTAACCTTGTTTTGAAAAGTGCTATATAAATGAAATGAACAAGGACTTTTGCTTAATTGAGGCTTGAAGCTATATTCTTTTAAACAAAAATAAAGGAAATTGGTCATTATCTACCCAATAATGAGCTGGTGTATCATATTTTCCTATGATCAGCTGATCAAACCTAAGCATGATCGTAAAAAACTTCCACCGCCAGAGCTCGAGTCTTTGTCCCAGACTCATCTTTTCTTCAGCTGAGAGAAAGTGAAAGAGTGAGAGAGAGATGCCTACATTTCAAGCTCAGTCAACAAGGCTAATATTATATAGTATTATACAACAGTTAGTTCTGGTCGAGTAATTTGATTGGACAGGAGGCATTCCATGAGTGCTGATATGCAGTATAACAGCAGTGGGACATTTTACTGTGTGTATCACTCCGCTTTACAGCTGTTCTAATATAAATATAAAGACAAAAATCTAAATGCTCTATTTTTAATGGCCAATATTATATTTTAGTGGCCCATTTTGTCTTAATTGGGAAATTAAGAGGCTACATTGTGATTAACTTTTCTTTTAATGTGAGGTCTACTGGGAAGAGTGCAGCCTACACTCCGTAAGCAAATAACTAGCTATAGTGATGATGATGATGATGATGATGATGATGATGATGATGTGCAACACAAATCACATTTTTACCTGGATAAAAGATGACCAGGAAACAGGGCAGTAAGCCATTATAAGACACGACTCAGGCCTACTCTCATTGTTGCCAGAGTTTTTTTCAAAAATGTTATATTTGCATTTTGGAGAAAAAAATTAAAGGATGTTATCTACTCTCCTTTTGAGGTACTAATTAATTGTGTCCTATCAATCATTTTCTAGCAGTAGGTGTCACTGTTTCAAATGTGACATCTCATTTTGGAAGGCAACTCTGATGGCTTTGTCCTTAATTAATGGAAGATCTTGAATTGATGATCCATTTTGGACCTGTAGAGTTCCAGAAACCTCACACAAAATCCTGAATAATATTTACAGCAGGCTATTTTGATGACTGACTTCTTACAATATTTTATCTCGATTATAAGGGTTTTTCAATCTACAGGCCAACTGATTTGTTTGGTTATATTTTCCACACAGTATAAGAAACACTTTACAATAACAGATGACAATGCTGGACTGGATTTTTCCTTTTCTGCACCTCAAAGATACGAGTTTTAAGTGGTTAGAGTTAGGGTTATTTATTATGTCTGGTTGCCTAGTAGCCCTATTAGTTAAACCATATAAATCAAGGAAAGCCCTTTATATGAAAAATAACAATATAATCCTAAAGTAATTTTTGTTAAAGAAACCATACAAATATAGCTAATAGGAATATTCCCAACACACATCACATTCAAAGAAAAGTAGAAATATGACAGTGATCCTATAGGAGATAAACATCATCAAGTAGCCTACAATAAGGTCACTATAGACTCCTATTGCAAACCTCAGACACACTGTAAGTCCCTATTGGCACACAGCGGCAGAAGTAAAAAGGGGGTGGGGTGGGTGGAGGGGCTGCACCGGGGACTCTAACTTGTAAACCCCACCTCCAGACAAAAGTTTGCTACCCCCGGATAAAGAAGTTTCACCTCTCCTCACTACCGGCTTCTTCCTTCCCAGGCTGCTGTCCCGTTGCAGAGCCTCCCCCCCCCCCTCCACCCTCCCACCACACACACACACATTTTTTAGCAGAATGGAGCGCCGCTATGCCCTTGTGTTTTTGTGCCTTATTATTCCACTGTGCACGTCCGACATCAGCCTCAGCAGTCACGTCGTTTTGGAGCCGTATGATTTCCTATTCGACACGGCGGTGGAAGCCTACTACAAGGGGGACTGGATGTCGGTCATCCTGAACATGGAGAAGGCGCTGAGGAACAAGGCGACGGTCCGCCGGGTGAAGGCGCACTGCCGGATCAGCTGCGCCAACCAGACCGCTTTCGGCGAGCCTCTGGCCGGCCTGGGTGTTCCCATCCCGGGCGCCGGGGCCGTGGAGGACCTGGGCTTCTTCCAGAAAATCCTGAAACGGGCGGACTGCGTGAAGTCCTGCGAGAGCGAGAAGCTCGGTCCCCCGACTCTGCATCTAGTCGGTGCAGAAGTGGAGCTGGAGTTCAGAAAGAGGAGTCCGTATAACTATTTGCAAGTCGCCTATTTTAAGGTATTGTATGGAAATGTGTTTGGATAGTGGCAGATTGGAGGCAGCAAATAAGCTATCAACCCTCACTGCAATAACACATCTACTGTAAATGTAATAACTGTAAGATGCTTGACTTTCACACATCGCACAAATCATATTTTCTTTTTCCCAGTGTTGTTTTCCTGTGTTGTTGCAGGATAAACACACAGGCCCAGCACTAGAAAACCATTCAATCTCATTCAAACTTTTACTCCATTCTCAAAGTGAAGCTGTGGATAGCTACTGTAAATGCCCCAACCCCCCAAAACCAAGACACTCATGCCACGTCTTAAGGTGGAGTCAGGCTGTGTGCAGTCTGACGTTAGACGCAGCTCCTTGGGATCCAGCAGTTAAAAGGCCTAATGCTGCATTCAAGTGCTCCTTATAAGCTAAAACTTCCTAGTATCAGAGTAGTACATATGATTTTGTCGAGCGTGCCTTTTTGAAAAAAGACCTGGAACAAAAGCAGCTTTTACGAGGCTGATGTTTCATTTTAAACAGCACAGAGCTCTTCTAAGTATGACATTTCCGACAGCACTTGAAAGCAGCAATGGTATGAGAGCTGGTCCAGACTTTTACACTAACTTTCTATTGGGATTAAGATCTGGTAACAGACATCTGTGGCATATGGCTTACATTGTTGTTGCATCAACTCAACTGTTGACGTTGCATTGCGCTCTTGGAAGTGCGGACTTGCATCACCCCTAATGCAAAGTCACTATAATACTCCTATATTGAGTTTATAGTAGCTTTATCATACTTAAAGAGGCAAACAGTAAGATTTCCACTGTCCCATAGCACAAAATGACCATAACATATCTGCAGGAGGCTGATAGGGTTGATGATCAATACCAGTGACTCCATGATTACTTAGCCAGGTGCTGAGATTTCAGGCTTTTGAAACTCACTCACTTTGAAACGAACGAAAACTCCTCTTCACTAGATGCTTCTGTTGGATCTCTGATCTATTTAGCTAGCTTACGTGTCTCTATTGTGAAAATGTGACTTTATTGTCTGTGTTAATTACAGGCTGACATAGCTCAAGGGGACGTGAGGGACGAGGGGGGCAGAGACCTGTGTAGGAGAGAAGTTCTATCAAGGTTGCAATTCATACTGGTCACCAGTAGAGGTCGATGAAAGTCATAGATCACCTAATGCCCCTTTAATGTTTGTAGTAAGGTGCTGGGGCTTCAGGTATACAGTGAATGTATTTTCAAAAGGACTGCTGAAGTGCTCAGTCCAGGAACTAAGGCTGACAGCAAAGGGGATAAAAAGATTCAGGACGGCAACTCGATCCCTTCAATCATGTTTATTGGCCTAGAGGTGGGGAAGCACTACACCTACAGCAGCTGATGTCACCGATTAGCAGAGAGCAGGAACTAACCGCCTCTGTGTTCCCGGCAGATCAATAAGCTGGACAAGGCGGTGGCGGCTGCCAACACCTTCTTCCTGGCCAACCCGGACCACATGGAGATGAGACAGAACCTGGACTACTACAGGATGATGGCAGGAGTACACGAGGAGGACTTCAAAGACCTGGAGGCCCGGCCACATATGGTGAGACGGAGAACAAACTCCTGAACGCACTCCTTTTCAGATCATTTTTATGGCATTTTTTAGACAGTCTTTTAGATAGTATTCATTTTGGATTTTAGATTGCAGTTTAGTCTTTTGACAAGACTTTTTGACTAAAATGTTTGTTAGATTTTGTCACATTTTAGTCATTTTGTGTTTTTGGTTTTGCAAAATCTATGGATATTTTAGTATAGTTTTTGTCTCCATTGGCAGGATGCAAGGTGGAGAATAAGCATTTATTCTCTCTTTCTCGAGGCAAAACATACAATTTCATGTAAAACAAAGCTTGATTCAATTTATTGTCCATTTATTTTTTTTTTATGATTCATTTTTGAACTCTAGTCTTGTCCTTTTTCATCGACAGAAATGCCAAATTTGACGGTGTCTATAGCTTCCATCCAGTCTTATCGAATGTTTCTTGAGGAATATTTTTAGTTTCGGCTTTCAATGACAAAATGAACACTGAGAATACATACAGAGAGCGACATGAACGATGGGCGGGAGAGCGGACGCTATGTCAAACAGGAGGATTTGAACTGGAAGTCTTCTATATCACACAGCACTGGTCGTTAATACACAACCTCAGGTAGAGGAGACTGTATGGCAGCTCGTTTCACACCCACCTGCTCCCTCCCCAGGCGGAGTTCCTGCTGGGGAAGCGCTACTACAGCGACGACTCCTTCGGCCTGGCCGCCGGACACTTCGAAGCGGCCGTAGACGAGTACTTCACTGCCGATCAGGAGTGCAGAGTGCTGTGCGAGGGAGCCTACGACTACGACGGGTACAACTACATGGAGTACAGCGCCGACCTGTTCCAGTCCATGACAGGTGAGAGACGGCACATCTAGTATGATATGAGACAAAAGTATTAGCATATGGTCTAAGGAGGTAGTTGGATTAGAAATGAGTAGGCTTGGGCGATATCCAAAATGGAATATCGCGATGCTGTCCCGCCAAAATATTGCGATATACGATATTATCGCCATTTTGTTTTTCTTCTAAATTACATCAAATGTGATCTTACTATTCAAGCATTGGAGGAAAGAACAGCCATTTGGTGTCATTTGCTCATATGAAACCCATATGAAATAAAATGACCCATTTTTCACTACCACTATGATTATTATTATTTTTTTTTTTACTATCCTATCACTAGATTATAGGTTTATAAGTTTAAAAGTTTGCACAAATGTGATCTAAGTAACACATGGTGGGGTGGGGGGGGTGATATCAGATAATGCGGGAAAATATCATGATATTTCCGTTCGATATTCAATATTATCGAATATCGGCGCAAGCCTAGAAATAAGTATGACACATGCATGGAGCAAGAGCAAGATCTCACTCCTAGAAAAGAAGTCTTGTTGTACTACAGTGCGCTGACCCCTCTCCCTTGTGTTAATGTGTGTGTGTGTGTGTGTGTGTGTGTCAGACCACTACATACAGGTACTGAACTGTAAGCAGCGCTGCTCTGTAGAGTTGGCCTCGAGCACGGGTAAAGACAAGCCCTTCGAGGACTTCCTCCCCGCACACTTCAACTACCTGCAGTTCTCCTACTACAACAGTGAGTCTCACATGTGCCGACACCATCATCATCATCATCATCATCGTCATCGTCATATACAGTGTATCGTTTATGCCATTTGGTGGACACTTTTATCGCCTTACTGTACCGGGAGTGCATACACTTTCAGAATGAGTGGGAATCAAAGCCCCTAATCCACTGAGCTTCACAGGTCCACTTCTTATGATTAGGGTTAGACCGATATATTGGGCCGATATTAGCCTTTTATTAAGTTATCGGCCAGTCATGTGGTCCACCGCCGATATGAGGAAGGTTCCTCCCTGACCACAGCAACATAAAAACAGTCTGTAAAACCTGAAATAAAATGTATTTTCTATATTTTCTCTTATTAAGGAGCTCCTAACCACCTAAAAGTATTGAATTAGGGTTATAATGGATAATGTAGGTTTTAATGGAGTTTTAAATCCTGTTTCCACCATGCCAAGAATAAAATTTCTTGTATTTTTTGGAATTTCCACAAAATATCAGCTATCGGCATACAAAAATATCAGTATCAGCCTTCAAAAACCCATATCAGTCAAACCCAAATTATGATCACCATTATCATCATCATCATCATCATCATCATTGTCACAACAAGCCGTCACCACCAACATAGAATATATTTTCTATTATTGATTTAATGTACAAGCACACAGACCATTGATTGTATCTTATGCACTATACATGTGTAACTACAGAAAATGTTCAATGCCAGGCCATTAATGGGCACTGACTGACATCTAAACACTAGTGTAACACATTATTACATTTTAAAATAAGTATAAAATACAAAAAGGGAAAATTTGAGCGTGACAGGATTGAAGTGCAGTACGGATGCATTTAGTTCTTCCAGCATTTGATTTAGCCAAGTTTTAGTTGTGGAGTGGAAAGTGGTAAAGCCATTAATTCTTTAACGTTTGAAAGTCTTTAATAGAGAATGTGCTTTGGGCAGTGGAGGATCTGTCTGCCATCTGTAGTGCCTCTTGTGTTAGCGCTGTAAGTGTGCTTGAGTCTCATCGTAAATGGATACAAAAATGTATGCAGTCAGTGAATAATTCAGAAGTGAGCGTGAGGTTATAGTCGTTATCAATCTCATCAAAAGAGTTATCAGAACTAAAAAGAGTAAAACACAAAAGTTCCAAGGCGCTCTTCAGGAAAACATTTAAAAAGGCTTTATTTCAAAAGAACAGAAACAACTCCGAGCACTCCAAACTACTTGATGACAAGTTTTGGTATTATATTTGCCAGTGTCTATATCCTGTATTTTACCAGAGTTTTGTTTCAGTGTTGCATATACTTTGCATCATTTTCCGGTAATTGCCGAACATTTAAAATGGACCTTCCCCTGTCCACCATCTTGCTCTTCATGCAGTTTGGTGCGCTGCTCCGCGATTACGGCCCCAGCAGTCTGGGACACATTGGAGGTGTTTTTAATATGTTCTTTTCAAGTAGCCATGACCTTTAAAACATTTTGCCTGAAGACCAAGGACCATCTAACACGTCCCTTCACACTTCCAAAACCCATCATCTCCATCCTCTCTATCCATTTGTATTACTAAAAAAGAGTGTACCATCCATTATGTCAGATGTTCCAATATTTACATCTGTGTCTCATATAAGTTCTCTAACCCTAACCCTCTTTTTTTGTGTTTGTCTGCTGTTTTCCTGGCTCCAGGTGCGAAGTTTGAGCAGGCCATAGAGTGCGCTAAGACCTTCCTGCTGTTCCACCCGGCGGACGAGGTGATGAACCAGAACCTGGCTTATTACTCTGTCATGCTGGGGGAGGACAAGGCAGAGACCATATCAGCCAGACAGGTAGGTCTCACTGTTTCCCTATTTGGTAGCGGTGTTTATCCAAAGCACCTTACAGGACCGCGAGTGCATTAATATTTAAGACTGTGTGACCCCAACTCCTTGAGATTAGCTGTAAAGCAGCATGCAAAAAATGTAGTCAGGGGAAAATAGCCTCAATAATTGCTTAAAATGTACTCAAGAGCAAAGAAATGGCATCAAAAAGCAGCAATCTACTCCTGCAGAAGTTTGCTGCTTTTTAAAGGGGCAATAAGTGAGATTTTTTTACTGCCTCATAGCAGAAAATCACCATAATATATCTGCAGGGAGTTGATGGGGTTGTTGATCAATACCAGTGAATCACTAATTAGTTCACCCGGTGCAGAGATTTCTGGCTTTTAAAAATCACTTTCTGGTCTGTACTGTGTTGTGGAATAAAAACACCCTGCCTACTTACATTTTCAACTGCTCAGCGATGGAGGACGACACTACATGCGAGCAGCCGACATCGCAACACATTTTGTTTCAAGCCAAAAAAGCAAATGACAAAGCAACGTTATGCATTATGATATGTTGCCTCTTCCCTAGACTTTTCTGGTGGATCTCTGCTCTAATTAGCTAGCTTAATTGTCTCTGTTGTGACTTTATTGTTGGTATCAGTTACAGAATACGATGCCTGGTTCTGTTAATGTTGTTGCAATTCCTACTGGTCGCCAATAGAGGTTGATAAATTTCATACTTAGTACTTTCATGACTTAATTCCCCTTTAACATAGCTTTTTTGCAGTAAACCAAAAAAATCAATATTCCAGCGCACACCAGGATATTAGGATTGACACTATTTTATTAACAATAATAGGCAATAGCAAATATAATTCTACCGTACAAAATTAGATATAAATATTACATTTCCATTTCCATAAGATAATGAGATACAATTAATGTTAGAGTACAAAATACATAGTCTGGCTTTTTTGCACTTTGCACATTTTTTGCACCACTGTCATGAAACAAAACAGTTTTTGCTTTAATCAGATTTTGCCCTGACTACATGGTGTCTGCATGACTACATGCTGTTTTGCACTGCCGATATAAACCGATGCCTCAATATAAACTCAATATAAACAATCACACTTTCCCTCTGTCTCTGTGTGTGTCTGCAGGTGGTAAAACAGCACATCCAACAGTCCTTACTGGAAAAAGAGCTGCTCTACTATGGATATGAAATCTTTGGAATCACCTTTGTCGATCCAGTAGGTTATCTGTTACTCTTCCGTCAAACACTTTTTGCTCACGCCGTGCTGTAAAATAAGGTTGGATTTGACTTCACTGTTATTTTCTATTCAGGACACATGGACTCCTGCAGAAGTCATGCCTCAGAAACTGAGAGAGAAGCAGAAGTAAGATTTCAAAACCCCGCTACACGCACGTTCGCATAGTGCAGCGCAAGTGCAAATGGTATCATTAAAGCGATCTGTCATTCTTTGTTCCTACGTGCCTCTGTCTCTCAGGGCGGACAGGGAGACTGCAGCGAGGATCACAGAGGAGATAGGGAACCTCATGAAGGAGATTGAAACCCTGGTGGAGGAGAAGAATAAGGATTCACCAGACCTGAACAAGCTAATAGGCCAGCAGGACGGTGAGCATTTCCCCTACTATTTAACCAGATAGAAGGGATGGGATGTCTTGTCTCACAATACGATACAATATGAGATGTGGGGTTCACAATTCAATACAACCACAATACGATGTAATAAATAACAGTTCAGTGACAACGGTGTCTGAGAAGTCTGACTGTGCAGAATTATGTTTATTTCTGAGCCACAAATCTTTCTAGCGATGACATTGGCTTGCTGGAATGTAAATAATAATTTAAAAATGTCATTACAAAGTGCAAATAATATAATTTGGATGGAGAGCTTGTGAAACTGTGATGGTCAAACCATCTCATTTGTGATTACTGCAGCAGAATAAAATGGAGCTAATATCACCATTCATTTTTCTGCCCCACGATACGTATTGTCACATTTTTGTATTGAGATATATTGAATTTCGATATATCGAAGCCCACCGTAACCCACCTCCACCTCCACATGGCAGGCGGTCCTGTGCTGTATGATGGCATCACGGTGGCCATGGCGTCCAGCCAGCTGAACGGGTCCCAGCGGGTGCTGCTGGATGGAGTGATCAGCGAGGACGAGTGCAGGGAGCTTCATCGCCTCTCCAATGTGAGTTTTCTGACCAAAGAGGAAGCTGCTGGCGTCTTATTAGGACTCAGTTGGGTTGGTCAGTTTTGAGCTTTGATAATATTTTGCTACTATAACTACTTTCGTTTCATAAAATATTCAAAACAATCATCAAAATCAACTATAAATAGTTCATTAATACAATTTTATATCAGCTATCTCAAGTACACCAAGAACAAAATGAGCTAAACTAAACTTTTAACAGCTCTCAAAATTACATATCCCCTGTATGCAAAATGCTTTTTTTTAAACAAAAGGTATTCTGATGATGATTCACACATTTTTAGAAGATATTAGCTAATTTGAATATGTTAATAATTAATAAGTCATAATACAAATATTGTTTGTGTGTCCATATTCAACATCATTCTGATAGGATGAAAGACTTTTTTTGTACTATTCACTTGTGCCTTTTGTTAAGAGTTTTCATTTCCCAGAATGAGATTTTTAACAATCACAATTAAAAAATATATATATATCAATATGTAACAATATGCAAAAATTATAAGTTACACTCCTTATGTAATGTTATTGAAGTTGGTAGCCATGATTACTTTTCCTTATCAACATTATCCAATGAGATTTGAAAGAGTCTCATAAGCTGAAGGGTCACAGAATTTTATCAACACTTAGAGGAACATATTAAGTTAAAACATGAAAAATTGGAGTTAGGTTTTCACATGACATCAAATCATAAGCAATGAATGTGCAAATTTCTTTCCCAAAATGTATTGAATGAAACCACCTGATGCGTGTTTTTTTCATGCATGTCTGTGTTTTCCATTGTGTCTCTCAGCCCATCGTGTTAGTGTGTTGATGTTGTGCATATTTCCCAGGCGGCGGCTCTGAAAGGCGATGGCTACAGGGGGAGCCCCTCCCCCCACTCCCCCAGTGAGATGTTCCAGGGAGTCACTGTCCTGAAGGCTGTAAAGGTCTGTAGTCCCACTGACTCTAACCTACAGCCTATACAGGATCAATATGGTTTCCCCAGACAGCAGCATTTGGTTCTAATAGATGGATAAAAGGAATAAACACACTCTTTGATAAACTTTCAGTTGTGGCATCATCTTGAAGGCATCCTATACGCAAAGATGAATAAGGAATGTAGATCCAAACTGGATCTGTGGACAACTGATCTTAGTATAACAGGACCTATAAGTGCATAAATGATAATATATCCTTTGCCTACTTACCTTCCTCTACCATCCTTTTATAATGTAGCTAACCTACATACGTAATGAAGGAAGACCAATGCACTTAGCGCCCCTCTCCCTCCCTCCACTACCCACTAGCCAGTAGCAATTGGTGCACAACTGATTGACAACCGCTCCAGAGTTTGCCTCAATTGGTCAGACACCCAAGCCTCAAAATTGACTTTGAAAGGAAAATAGCAGAGTGATGACGCTGTCGATATTGTCGAGATGCTGACATATTATCTGACTCGTTTTTGTTCACCCAACATGGGGATTACTTTTGCTGAATTCAAACACAATGTCAACCCATAAAACCTGCCTACAGTGGTATGGCTTCAAATCAGGGCCAATATGTTTGAGCTGAAAAAGAAAAGTTGTAAATGAAACAAAAATTATTGTAACCAAAAAGTAGTCATTGTAAGTTAAAATCAAGAACCAAAACCATGATGAACAGAATAATTATGAGTTGAGAGCAAAACAATCAGTTCTAAACCTGTAAAACATTAAGTTAAGTAAAAATACTGTTGACCAAATACATAAATAAAAAAAAATGTTAAACCAAAAATAAGTTGTGTTTTTAAAAAAATAGTCTTTATGAATTTCAAAATGTTCTAGCTTTAAGTATTTTGTCAATCTTTCTCTTTGCGGACTTTGTTTCAGTTATTCACAAATCATTTTTTTGCTTTCTCAAGTTCAGTTTTCTCTCGGGTAATTTTGGCCCTGTCTTGACGTGGAGAGGGGGGTCACTATGGGTTCAAATCAGGGCCAATATGTTTGAGTTGAAAAAGAAAAAGTTGTAAATGAAACCAAAATTATTGTAACCAGAAAGTAGTCATTGTAGTCACAGTGGCTTTAAGATGAAAATCTTACATAGGGTACCTTTAAAGTCGAGATGAAACGGCATTTCGAGAGTATCTAACTTCCGTATCGCGACGTATTTCCGAGTGAAACAGGAAAGACAGGCGGGACATAACGTTGGGAGGAATTTGATTTGAACGTTGAAAAGTGGGCGTGTCATAACACCCGAAGACACACCGTACCATGCTGTTGCTAGCTAGCTAACTAATGAATCTTAGCTCTGTGCGCTAAAAGTTGAAGATTGATTGATGGGTGGATGTCATGATATTATTGGTTGAAATTGGTTGAGTCCTGCTTACGTAAGCACACGGCATATTTTGTTTTACAGGAAGAAAACATGATTGAATTTTGATATAAGAATACAAAGAAATTGTTTTTTTTGTATTTTTTTTGGCATATATTGTTAAATAGGTGCACAATATGACCGGGGATGTGATCTAAAAGGGTTAAAAAGGCATTTTTCATTTCATCTCGACTTTAAGAGTCGAAGAGTCTTATTTTGCCAAAAAGTTATTGTATTTCTCTAAAATTCAAATATGATCTAAAAACCAGTCCCAGCCCAGACCTCTGATGCTTTTATTCATTGCAATTTATAATGTGTGATCTATGACCTTCTGATTACAAGATGGTCTCTCTAACCGCTAGGCCTCCCTGCCACATTATGTCTTTATAGTGATGAATTTTGCATCTGCTGGGGTTAGACCAATACACATGGGGCCGATACGATGGGGGGGAAACACTGAACACTGAATTTTTTGCCGTGACAATGCTCAAATTTAAAGATAGTAAATATCAGCTATTGGAAAATGCAGTCCAAAAATGATTGGTCTGAAGTGTGCTGCCGTGTCCCACAGCTCGGACAGGAGGGGAAGGTCCCGCTGAAGAGCGCCCGCCTGTTCTTCGACCTCAGCGAGAAGGTGAGGAAGGTTCTGGAGTCGTACTTCCGTCTGGACACTCCGCTCTACTTCTCCTACTCCCACCTGGTCTGTCGCTCCGCCATCGACGGTAAGTCAGGCAGTCACAGTACGCTGGCTCCCGGGGGTCAGTGCTGTCCTTGAGGAAGAGGACATTTTTTGAATCTATATATATATATAGCACTTATTTACCCTTCTCTTAAATACTGCTGCGTATTCAAAACGGAATACTCCAGTTTTTGTTCCCCGTGATGACATTGGCATCGCCTCTTCTGCTTGTTCGTTCACCCGTCACACGCGACACCTCGGACACCGCTGATCGGATTTTGATGAAACTTGAAGGAATGATGCATCTCACCGCTGTGTTCCAGCGTTTTTAAAATGACACACACTGGCCCAAGGGGGGGGGCGCTACAATTACAAGTCAAAACAAGGTGACATATTCATTACCGATTGGCCCAGAGGGATCCTGCATCATACGTTGGGGACAACTTTTTGCTGTCAAAGCGCTTAAAATGCCTTAGATGTTCAACCTCTCTCTGTACTGTCTGTTATGCAGAAAAGCAAAAGGAGCGCGAGGACCTGAGCCACGCGGTTCATGTGGACAACTGCCTGCTGGTGTCCGAGCTCAACGAGTGCATCAAGGAACCTCCCGCATACACACACAGAGACTACAGGTGAGCACACACACACACACACACACACATATATACGTCTAGTGTCCTCGAGCATTGGCCTATCATTATCCTTAGTGAAGATGACATCCTTATATAGGGAACGATTAACCTGATTACCGCTTTTTCTCTCCCTTCCAGTGCCATCCTTTATCTAAACGATGACTTTGAAGGAGGAGATTTCATTTTCACTGAGTTGGATGCTAAAACAGTCACGGTGAATATTCAAATATTATTGGCCTAGTCTTTTTTTTTTTTTTTTTTTTTTTACACGTGAACAAAAACTGTTGTAAATTTCAAATCCCGGTGCTTTTTTCCTCACGTCGCATGTTCTATATTTTCGATGCTGTTTCTGTCTTGTCCAGGCCGAGTTGCGTCCTCGGTGCGGTCGCGTGGTCGGGTTCGGCTCGGGGAAGGAGAACCCCCACGGCGTGCGAGCCGTCACCAAGGGCCAGAGGTGTGCTGTCGCCCTGTGGTTCACCCTGGACCCCGCTCACGAGGAGAAGGTACTGTACAACTGTCTAAACTAAGCCCTATTCCACCTGGATTAGTACAACTGGGGCAGGTCCTGTAATTTGAATTACTAGTGCAGTGCCCGTTCGCCCCGCTGCTGCACAGAGCGCTGTTCGCTTGTTTATTCAAAGTTTATTAATATTGAACGTGTCGCGTGTCCAAATTGCACCAAATCCGACACTGCACTTCCTTGGGTCCCCAGCAATACACCCGCCAAGTGTGAAGTCGATCGGACGAACGGTTCTCAAGATATGCGATGGACACACACACACACACACACACACACACAGACAGAGATTCCTTGCTTTATAGTATGATTACCAACAGCAACGGCGTAATATTTATAAGTCTAGAAAGTAGGGATGGGACAATATATCGAAATTCAATATATCGCAATACAAAAATATGACAATCATGGGGCAGAAAAATGAATCTAAATATTAGCTTCATTTTATTCGGCTGTAGTAATCACAAATGAGACGGCTTGACCATCACAGTTTCACAAGCTCTGCATCCAAATTATATTATTTGCACTTTGTAATGACATTTTTAAATTGTTGTTTACATTCTAGCAAGCCAATGCCATCGCTAGAAAGATTTGTGGCTCAAAAAAAGACATAATTCTGCACAGTCAGACCCTTTGCTATCATTGAACTTTTATTTATCACATTGTATCGTGGTTGTATTGAATCGTGAACCTCATATCATATCACGTATCGAATCGCATCGTGAAATAAACAGATCGTCCCATTCCTACCAGATAGTATAAAAAGCAATGTACCTACTGTTTTGCAGCAAACTCAAAGGTCATCTGAACGTAGCAATCCAGTTCAAATTTACCTGGCCGTAACGTACCAGCAACACACTGTGTAGACCCATACAAAAAAGGAATAAAAATAAATGCAATCCCTTTGGAGATTGAACTCTCGCAACTTTATGAGATTCATCCCGTCTTTGGCAGCGTTTGGTAAGTAGGTAGCTGGCCCAAGTCTAGTGTCACAGACAATGGAGCATTTGTTCCTGCAAAGGAAAATCCTTGTTGGTAATAGTAAAATAATGCTTGTTTGATCGACCAGCATGTGCATATAAGCAGAAGTGTGGATCATAACTTTTATCCGGTATAAATGTTCTTCTGGAATCGTGTAAAAGCCTCCCTCAGTAAAACTAATCCAGTTCGAATAGGGCTTTTGTCTCTCCCTGGTCCTGGCATTTTGATCCTTAATCGGTTTATTTTGCATTCTGTTTTTCCCAAATGTTTGCTTTTGTTCTCTAGGAGAGGATCCAAGCTCAGGAGATGTTGAAGATGTTTGCAACCCCCGTGGATGAGGAGTTCAGCAAAACGGAGGCGAAGGCCCCCTCAGAGCCCCAGCCCGCCGCGCCAGAAGCACCCGCCGCCGCCGTCCAGCAGCCGGAAACACCCGCCGCCGCCGTCCAGCAGCCGGAAACACCCGCCGCCACCGTCCAGCAGCCGGCGGACAGCAAACCGGACGACAAACCGGCAAAAGAGGAGAAGCTGGACGGGAAAGCCGACACGCCTGCGGGAAAACCAGCCGACACGCCGAAGGACAAAGCGGAGGGAAAACCGGTCACCAAATCAACAAACGCAAAAGCTAAACCTGCCCCTAAAGCGAAGGCCAAAGCCGGAGAGCAAGCGAAGGCCAAATCAGTCAAATCGAAACCTGCCGCGAAAACGGACGGCAAACAGACGGTCAAAACGAAAAGCAAGCAGGCGGACAAAAAGGAGGCGAAACCGGCTGCGAAAAAGACAGTGAAGGCCGCTGCCAAAAAGGACTCCAAGGACCCTAAGGCCGACGCCGCATCGGCCTCGGACTCTCAGAAAGACAAGGAGGAGCTGTGATGAAAACAGACTGCTTCTACAGGGTGTCTATTTTTCTACTGTTTGGAGTATTTTGTGAAAGGTTTTCTCTGTGGGAGTGCTGAGTGAAAATGTAAAGTTGTGTTATTAAAATATGAAATGTCTTTCAAGTGAAGTGGTTATGATGGACCACGGTATTATGTTGAAATTTGAAGCCATACTGAAATAACAAGGGACTGCTGTATTGTTGCGGATGTCGCTCAAATCATTTCTCCAGTATTAGTTTTGCTGACAATCTTCTGAAATGGCCAACGTTACTGTAACCATCTTTACTGGGCATCCGAAGCTTCATATCCATAGAGACGGTGTTGTGTTCATCTCAGTTTTCGAGATTTTAGAATTTCCCTTTTGCTGTTTTATTTTTCTTCTTTTGTGTTTGTTGTTGCCTCCATGATGGAGAGAGAGAAAGGGGCAGAATTACTGTTTTTCTGATGAGGAATGCATCTCAAATCAACTGCGTGAATCAATGAAATAAAAAGTGATGTTTACAAAAGGTGGCGAGTCTTCATTTTGAATAAATAATGTGGAGATCATGCATTACCTCAGACTAACACCGGGTGGCAGGATGGAAGCATTAGAATTTGTCCCGCTCCCACTCTTCATTCAACAAGCCCCAACAAGTTCACCTTTAATAGAAATCCTCAGGTTGTGCGTTTAAGTTTTTTGAGGAATCCTGCTGTGATTTGACTTTAAACTTGACTAATTAAAAACACAAGCGCTCACTGTTCTGTTATCATTTTAGTTTGAGTTCCTTTAGGCTCAGGACGTGGTGTTTTTTTTTATGAATCTCAATGCCTACTTGGACAATTTCTACCATGCGTGCGTTTGTTCGTATGAATGTGTGTGTGTGTGTGTGTGTGTGTGTGTGTGCCCCAGCTGATGCATCTCTCTGTTTTCTCTTGGGACACGTCTCTTTGGTTCCTATTTAGATTCAAACTCTACTCCACCCCAAAGATCATCGCAATTTAGATAGTTAAGATTTCTGCCACCCTCTAGTTCGCCCATTCCAAATCCACTTTATTTTTAACATGGGCTGGTCCATGTCTGTATTTGTCTGTATTATCTCTCACATACCCTCACTACCTCTGCTTTTCACTCTGTATTGTGCGGTAACATTAGTAAGCACTGATGTGAAACGTTCTGGTTCCCTTTATAAAAGTCTGTTCTATCTGTTGTATTTCTTTGCGGATCCCCGCCTGGAGTCTGTGGGTGCAGCAGCTATGACACTGAGATATGTGATGCGATGTCTGTGTAGGTTTAGCATGTGGATGAAGTCATGCCAACACAGAGAGGCCATCTGCACACACACACACACACACACACACACACACTGTCAAACTATGGCAGTCCAAATAATAAGCACCAGCACAGCTAAACAGGCTGAAACATCCTAGTTATTCAGAAAGCAATAGAGGACGTGTTTGTCAGTTCCATTGCTGCCCTATATACAAGCCCATGTACAGATCTGTGTGTGTGTGTGTGTGTGTGTGTGTGTGTGTGTGTGTGTGTGTCGGTGCGTCTGTGTGAGTGTGTGCGTCTATTTTACGTCAAATGTTTAGTGAAACATTCCTTCCCCTCTGTGCAAACACTGCAGACAGAGCTGACACAGAGCCATGTCTCTGAACCGCATGCGTGTCATGCAAATCTACACACCGACACACACACACACACACCACACCCACCCCGTCCACCGACACACACACCCACTCGCACATATTCCATGCAGATAAATACAAATGCACACATAGACACATACAGAGACTGTCAAAGAGTCAATTGAGTCCCGTCTTGTCCCAGATAAGGGTCAGAGCAGAGTTTCCCAGTGTGAGAAATGTTGATTTGTCCCCAGAAAATTTTTAAATTTTTAATTTGAGGAAGGCCATAATCTGGTTGATGCTAATGCGAAGGGCAGATGGACTTGTGGCAGCTGTAATGCATAAACCAACTCCCGACCTCCCACAGCACAGAAGACATGAACAGGTCCCCTCTGCTCTGGTGTGTGTATGTGCGTGTGTGTGTGTGTGTGTGTGTGTGTGTGTACTGTCAGTGCTTCCTTTGTATCTCCCTGTATTCTACTCTTGTGCGATTCAGAGTGAGAGAAAGCCACACACTGGCCACTTTGTTTTTCTGTGTATTTGTGGTGTATGGATTTGAGCATTGTTTCTCCGAAAGAGAGTGGGAGAGAGAGAGAGAGAGAGAAAAGAGAGAGAGAGAGAGAGAAAAGAGAGAGAGAAGAGTACAGTAGACACAGAGAACTAATCCGTGATTGGTACAGCTGTCTCTGACTGTTTTTCCTACAGCCGCACACCACATTTCAATGAATTTTTCCTGTGTATCAAAGTCACAATTTCTTTATTTTCTCAGTAATCAACAAAAAGTGGATGTGCGCGTGCAGAATTCTATGCCTCTGTGTGTGTGTGTGTATACGTGTGTGTGTGTGAGTGCCACATGGTCTTTCCTTGTTGCCATGGAGACGTGGCGGGCATGGAGACGGCGGTGGCAGGTTCGGGTCAGGCACAGTGGGACGCAGCGCTGAGATTAACTGTGACTCTGGCTCTGGAGAGAGGAGAATAAAACAGCAGGCTAACAAGGACTGACATGGCCTCCCTCTCTCTCTACTCCTCTGGCTGCGACCGGCAGATCCAAAGGAAACTTTTCATTGTCCAGCGTTTGGCCGCAAGGCCCGTTTCTAGATCAGCCCTTCACTTATCCCTGTAAACCCTCGCTCAACGCACTGGGAGAAGTGTGTGTGTGTGTGTGTGTGTGTGTGTGTCCGTGTGAGTTTGTGTGTGGTACGCTCGCTCTTTTTATGCAGCCGTGTGCATTAACAGCTAATCCTGAGTTTTTTAGGCAAAGAAGCAGGGACAGATTTCAGTGTTGTATTATATGGATAATAACATTACATTACATTACATTATGTCATTTAGCAGACGCTCTTGTCCAAAGCGACTTACAATAAGTTCATTTTGTCAGTAGGCAAACCAACCGTATAACACAGTCTTCATCAGCTAAGCATTCAGTAGGAATAAGTAGCATTTGTAGAATCAGAGTTTTTTTTTTAGTTTTTTTTATTAAGCGTAAAAGGGGGGAACAAATTTTACATGATAAGTTAATTCAAGTGGGGTCCAGGTAATAAGCTTTTAATGGGAATGATTAACTGCATCATCATACATCAAGAGAGCATCTTGGTGGTTGGTTACAGTTGTAATCTCCAGCACAGACCAGTGCGGGCCTGAGAACGTACACCCTCAGCATCACCCCAGCTCACTCTGAACCACCGTAAGGCGTTACAGTCAAAGACAAGTCGTACTGTAGCTGTCAGTTCCATTGCTGTCCGACCTCTTGTCTAAAACCAACCTTGTGTTAACGGGACAGAGGGGTCCATTGTTTTGGTGGCTGTTCTGACGGATGCCTGGCTGATGACTTCAGCTCTGCCATGAACTGTCTCCTTATTCTCCTATAAGACTGGGATCACAGCCGTGCCGGTCTGGGCATGGGACCACAGCGGAGGAGCCAGAGGTCCGGTATGGGGGCTGGGCATGGGGCTGTATAGCTGTGGAGATGGAGCCAGTATGTATGGGAGACACCAGTTGTATGGATAGGGTCGCTATTTGGAGTTAAAGGAGTACACCAAGGTTTTGGGAGCCTGACCCGTTGGTAAACTTGCGAGGTAAAGTGTTAGCTCCATGCAAATGCTTTAGCATACACTATGTCTGGCCACTAGCATCCCAAAGTAATAAGACTGACCTTACAGTAATGAGTGTTTTTTTAATTATTATATGGCCTGTAGATTCAAAATTTAAAAAAATGAAATATCATTAACTCAATATAGCTGAAACACTATTTTAGGTGACACAGTGATTTTTAGCTGTACATAGTCTCCCATCGCCTACCACCTTCACTTCCAATTTTGTTCAAAACAGCATGTTACTTTTATGTAATTTTCTGTGTAAATGTTTTACCAATTTCCTACACAAAACTGACAGATGCAGCCCCGTATCATATAAAATGATTTACCATTTAGCTGTAGAGTAACTACAAGTTCTCATTTTCTCACTTTTGAGATAATGCTAGACTATCCTTCAACATAGTGTAGGCTATGCTAAAGTATTAGCATGGAGCCTCACTCAACACAGTGTATTCTCAAGTGTTAGCAAGGACCCTACAACATAGTGCTAAGGACATGGTGTTAATACTGGAGAAGCTTTTGATTGGTAGAGAAAAGTGAAGACAGAGACAGCATTTCATACTGATGCAGACAAAGCATTTTTCTTACTCAACTGGTAAGTTAGCTTTCTAGCTAGTCTAGCCATGTTTGTGTTACGATCCCATATTGAGCTGGAAATTCTAGTAAATGATGTGCCGAGGGGTGAAGTTGCCGGTATGGTTACCTGCAACTCAGTCCCTCAATCAAATGACGGCGCGGAGCCTCCTCTCCTGCACTGAGATCCGGATGTAAACATTGTAGCCTTGTAAACATAAAAACTTAAGACTTTCCGAAATGTCTTTGAAAGTAATACATTTATTCAACATAGTCACTGGGGTCTGACAACATACTCTATGTCTGTCTTTTTTACATGGAAAACTCTGTCATTCATCTGTAACGTCTAAGTTCACCGTGAGGCCAATCTCCCAAAAACTTGGTTTATTCCTTTCAATAGTATTATTATAGTATTATCCCCCCCCCGCCCCTCCTGCTCCACACACTTTTAATCCGATTGGTAATGAACCAGACACTCTGACAGCCGTGAAACCAGCTGCCAGAAATGCGAGAGGAATCTTACAAGCTGACATAGTGCTGCCTTTTTGTTTTTACTTATTTTATGATTCGAATTTTGGATTTATTTGATTATTCTTAAAGAGTTGTTCAGGAGTGCAGGTGATGCTACAGTCGGAGGATCTGGTTAAGGTTATGTGTCTGGCAAGGGATGAGCCTGAATGGTTGTTTTGAGCTGAGCGGATGAGCTAATGGAGGCGAAAACACAGCGCTGAGGGGCTGAGCGACATATTTATTGACCCTCATAAAAAAGGATGTAGAAATGAGGACTCCTTATGGATTCCATGCGCTCCAGGTAATCACATGGATTCACCGTTTCGCCGTGAGTGAAAGCAGGGTTCCAGCAGAATGTGTGTGTGGAGGGGTCGGCCACATGCTAAGCGTCGGGATCCATAACATGTTACCCCGTGAGAAGGCATTAACGGCTCTTCAGGGAACAAGTCCACAGTGCGAGGGGGTGTTTCAGGGAGGTTAAACGCCAGGTTGATATATAGCGCTACTACTTCCAGGAATCGCACCCCCCTGCTCCCTTCCCAAATCTCAAATCTCTCAGCCCATAGGCCGCTGGCTAGCACCCATAAGCCCCTGGGAGAACAGCAGTGATTCTTGGAGGCCCTTTTGTCCCATCAAATGAAGATGTCTCTGCCGGTTGTTATGGTGAAAGCAGGCCGTGGCGATGCTTGGCTCGCTGCCACCAACTTACAGGGAGACAGATGGGAGAAAAAAGGTGGCGAGAGAGAGAAAGAGAGAGAGAGAGAGAGAGAGAGAGAGAGAGAGAGAGGAAAGGAGAGGATTTGGGGGGAGATGAAAGTCAGGTAGCGAAAGAATGATGCAGAGAAGATGTTGTTGTGAGGAGAGAGAGAGAGAGAGGAGCACATAGGATAGAGGTATTTTTACATGTGATTAATGGTGCGCAATTCAGTGGGAATGAGAGCAAATGAAGAAAGAAAGAGCGAGGGGAAGAGAGAGAGAGAGAGAGTGGTAGAGGGAGAGACTCTCCTTCACGAGACAGCAGGTACATGACACATTTTTGGAATAGCAGCCAATAAAAAGGCAGGAAAGAGTGTGAGAAAGGTTTTGTAGACACTATAACTATACACTGGGCTAACTGCACCATGGCAGTTAGTGTGAGTGGCAACACCTTGTCCTTGGCAGGGTGGAACTGCCTTAACTGCATTAGTCCCCGAGTCAAATGGTTGTTTTCTTGTGAGCTGCAACCCCAATTTTGATGTTTCATTATTTTATTTGACTTTGAACTATTTGACTTTTACATCGCCCTTTCATCCCATCCCAAAACCTTTCGAAACACTTTCAAACCCACGACCCAAAACCTTTCGAAACACACCATTCATTCGTTTTATTGATTACTCATTGCTGTATCATCTCATTGTTTTTTTATCATCTTTCCAGGGGGAGTTCCTCACCTCGTCTCCCCTCTTGGATTTTCTTACATCTACTGGACATTTCCTCTCAAATCTACACTTTCCACTTGTATAATCCTGCAGATTTGTGTGCCAGCAAACTGAATTTTATTCTTGCCCAGTCATACTTCTCTAGGTGTTTTACCTTCCTTCTATATTTGTATTGGATCTAGACCTTGGCCGTCCCACTGGAGTCATGACCCCTGGGTGTTTACAGCCAGCATAAAACATGGAGTCCCTGGCCAGGGATTGGTGGATGTGGGAAAAGGGGCTGGGCTCAGGCAGGTGACACATATGTGAATATGACCAGTGAGGAATTCAACCCACTTCTCCCACAATGGGAAAAGAAGGCACGTGGAGAAGAGGGGAGAGGGGTGATTGAGGGATGTAAGTTGGTGGTTCTCAAACTGGGGTCCTTGCAGGTGTCTTAGTTTCATTTCATGGGGTTTGACTAAGAATGATTCATTTGATCATAGGTTTCACTTTCTGCCCTGTTATCTAGGCCTATATACCTAATATGAAGAGTTGTGGAATTCTTCACTAAACCATATCTAACATCAAAACTATTTTCAGGTGGGGGTTCCTGGGACAAACCCATAACAAATGGGGGTCCATGGCCTAATCTATCTATTTGAGCTTCTTGTCGTCCTTTTGCTCGATAAAATCAAAGCGGTGGGAATACTTCCACCCAGAGAAAGTCGACTTTTCTTCCATTTCTCATCTGAACTAGCTGAGAGGTGATGACTCATTTTGATGAAAATGAATTGGTGGATGAGCTGGGTTACAATATTTGGATGAACCAACAACCCACTTCGCAGCCCGCTTCTAACATTAAGGCTGCACCAGCATCCCATTCGTTTCGATTGTTGATTGTTTGTTAAATTGAGTTATACTGACAATGACAAAAAGTAATGCATTACTCTACTTGTGGGTGGAGGCAGAGGAGGTTTGAGGGGTGGAGGGCCGGAGTGGATGAGGGTCGAGGGCCTGCTCAGTGTTTGGTTAAGGCCAGATGGCAGGAGAATGGCGTCTGTAGCCCCTGGTCTGTGTGCTGCGTAGCGAGGGCTGGGAGGAATGCTCGTCTTTTCTTTGCTCTCTCGGTGAGTGGAGACTCAGAGGACCGCTGTATAATAGTGGATTAGGTCCCACATTCCCTTTTTAATCTCTCTATTCTCACCCTCAGCTGTTCTCCCTCAGGCCTCTGCTCCTCTACCTCCCACTGCCTGTCTGTTGACGTTAGGCTACCATACAGTATACACACACACACACAGACACACACACACACACACACACACACACACATAAGCACAGCAAACTATAACTCAACCACTTAGGTGGATCTATAAGCCACATGTTCTAAACTCTACAGCATGGTTTCTCAACCTATGGGATTGAGCAGGATTCACTGAAGATGATCATCTAAATGAAATGCTGCGCTGCACTTTTTTTTGATAGTATGCAGGTTTCCTCAGACTTACTACACATGAACTACGGCACAAAACAGGAGAGAAACTGAATTGCTCATATTGGGTTTTAGCTTAAGAACTGTGGTGTGACAAACATTTACCATTGCATCCTTTTCTGATTTTCCACCACCTCCCATTTTGTTTCCCCTCTTTCTTCTTTATGACCATGTTTCCATCCAATTGTCAAGCAAATTTTAAGGCGAATGTTCAGAAAAGCCGTGAAACATGAAAATGCAAATCAGGTGCGTTTCCATCAGGTAGGCTGAAGCAAATAAATCGGCGTCCTGAACAGCGCTAACAACATTTCTGGGAGGTTGCGGTGGACAGATGAGTGTCATTATTTAATGAACAAATGTGTTCCCATCACTATTTATCACATCATTTAATCACTGAAAAAAAGAAAACATTTCCACATCAAGCGAGCAGATATTGAGACCGTTTTTGCGAAGTAAGCCGTTTCCATGCAGTCTTTCTAATTCGATACATCATAATTGGCATAAAATTAAGTGGATGGAAACCCAGCTTGTGTCCCTCAAATCCCTCAAACTTTGTTTCCCCAGGTGGGACTAATCCAGAGTGGGAGAGGGCTCCACTGGTTTAGAGGAACAGGGGACTCAGGGGCCCCACTCCAGACCAAAAAGGCCTTTTCTGGGGACCAGGTCAAAAGCGGGCATTTTCCAGACTCCTGGGTGAACCACAGGCTACAATAAAGCTCCTTCCATCTCCAGATAAATGCACCCCATTAGAGGAGGCGACCCCATTACCACCAGCATCGCACCACCAAAGGGTCCCCGCTCTCGTCTCTTCTCCCCTTTCCCCCCCCTTTTTTTTTCTCCTTCCCCCCTCACTTCCTTGATTTTCTTTGAGGGGTTAGATGTGCAGAGCGCTCTCAGGAATTCAGGAAACCGGATGGAGGGTGGACATGCAGGTGCAGGAGATTTGGCTCCAGTGACTGGATGGTAGAGGAGAGGAGACGGGTAATAAGGTGCCAGGAGGCGGAGGGCAGGAAGGGAAGATTGAGGGAGTGAGAAAAGAGGTGAGGGAGTATAGGGTGGATGATTAGAAGTTTTATGCTATGGAAAAAAAGGATGGGTCTGCATGGTGAAGACAGAATGAGGGCGAAAATGGGCAAACAAGTGACAAACAAAAAGTGCATCAGTAGAGACTCATTAAACCATTTTGTTTTTTTCTTTTATCCTCAAGAGTCTAATTCAGGTCAATCAGTCAGTTGAGACACTTTGGGTTATAGCGCTTGAGAAACTCATTTTCTGTCTGTTCTTTATTCCATTTGGCATTTTTCCACTTAATCGGCACACTTTAGCTACAACTTTCCTACAAACTCCCACAATTTTTTTCTATGGGACTGAACAGAATCTGTTCTTGTTTCCCAATGACAAACCATCAAGCTTCGCATCTGCTCTCATCTATGGTAGATATAGAAACAGAACATATCATTGCCGTCAGATGAAAACCTTATATCTAATTTCTCCACAAAGTGGGTCTGTGTGTCTCAGTGGGTAGAACATGGCATAAGCACTACCAGAGATAGGGGTTTGATTCCCACTGGGGCCACCTGTGCTAAAAATGCATGTGCTCAGTTAAGTTTTCAGAAGTTAGGGCTACAGTATATACAGTATGCACAGTTGGAGGAATGTAGAGGAAAAAGGTCGTGGAGGACAAAAGAAGAAATGGGGAACAAAGGGAGGAGGAAGAGGAGGGAATGCCTGCTAGGGCTAATTAGAGTGATAATAGGGCACCAGAGCATGTAGAGGCAACTGGAAGGGGTTGACGTGATGAGAAGAGTAGTAGAAGGAGAAGAAGGAGGGGGTTGGGGGGGGTAGGGGAGAGGGAGGAGAGTGGTGGGAACGGGGCCTGGGCCTTCCCCACTCTGGGGGAATGCTGGGTAATGGAGGGTGGCTTTCTCTGTAGACTTAAAATCACTAGAGCGGGCCAGCGGAATATCCCATGGACCTGGGTTCGGTCTCCACAAGAATAAACATGTATTCTCAGGAAAATAGAAAGCCATCTTTACTTCCATCACACCGCTACTCATGCAGACACACAGCCAGTGTGTATAACAAGCTCAGGTCCCTTAATGTCCATTCTAGTTACAGTAGGTCTATGGCAGTGGAACCCCCTGGGAGGTCCTGTGTCGTTGGGAACTCTCGTCTCTCGTTAGCCACTACATGGCTCTGGTCTTTGATCAGCTCAGCTGACTCCTAAGCTCAGCTTAGTGCTGCAGGGGTCTGGAAAATGTGGGGAGAGGGAGAGAGGTGAGAGGTGGGGAGAGACGGATGGAGAGAGGGAATGGTGGAGGGCGCCCACTGAACCATGGCTCTTTTGGTGAGGAGTTCGGAGAGGGAAGGAAGAGGAGCAAAAGATGGAGAGATAGGAGAGGGACTTTAGGTGGGGCGGGGGATAAGTGGGTTTGAGGGTCAATGGGTAGAGAGGTGGAAAACGGGATGGAAAAAGGGAGGGACTCCTGCCATCCTTCCCATGACGTCCAGGCACTCACACGCTTCATGACCACCATCAGCAGAAGGAGCTGACCCAACGGCTGAGCTGAAGCCAGGCATGAAAGGGAGGTCGACTATAGTGAGTTTAGAAAACACCGGGATGAAAGAGTTTGCAGAAGGCGCTGCCTCTCCGTGCCATTAGATGTCCAAGACTTCGGAACATTCTTGGAAAGTGCTCCCATAGATTTCACAAAGTAGATTTCGGACGGCTTCCAAAATGACATAATCAAGGCAATTAGGACATCAGTCAACAACAATAACCTCGCCAACCATTCAAGCCTCAAAATGTGGGTTCAACATTTTTTTTTCCTCAATGTTTCTTTTTTGTAAGTCTCACAGCACTTGATGCTGCTCTCTACATTAGGGGGAAAGAAGCACCGTTCAACTCCATAATGAGCAGAGCCAACAGTCTCTTCAGGGGTACTTGAGCTTGACCAGAGGAGCTCTCCTTGGGGCGCAGACATACATTATTCATTTCCGTGCTTAGTTAGCATCCATTCAGACGTGACCTTCTAATGTGGGCTCTGTCCGGGTGAAAAACATTAACAGGAAAGGCTTGATGTAAATGTGATTTATTGAAGAGCACTACAGTCTCAGGGAATTCTCCTAACTCATATATGGATATTCGCATCCTGAGTGACATCAATTATAGCCGATCTTCCAGAGATATGACTGCATACAAATTTGATTGATATGATACATTAAAATAAAACTGCTTCATTCAATAATCTCTGCGAGGTAGTTCAGTGAGGCTAACCCACCGGCACCCCCGACCCGCCTGCGGACCTGGCCTGTTACGTTACATAATTCTCCTCCAATACTGTTTACATGTCCACATGTGCCTCACGGTAACCCTGACAACGCTGGCTAATCTGATAGGCCACTGATGCCTTAATTGTGTGTGCATGGGTATGAGGTATGAGACTGTGCTAACTACATTTACTGGTTTCCTGTTTGGGGGGAAGTCAAATCAAAAAGATAAGAGCTGAGAATAGTGAACGGGTGTATCCACACTGGTGAGGGCGGTGGGGCCGGGAACTTTGGAGGAAGTTTGACCAGGTGATGAACTTTCTCTGAATTGTAACAGGTTCAGCAGCATCAGCTCAATTCTTGAAGAGGAAGAGGATTTTCTTCAGAATTCAAACACTGGAACTCTATTGCTGTAAAGGCCTAGTTTTATCATTAATTGCACTTGTATCCATTTCTTTTACCCAGAAGCAATAGTGGCTTCCTACTGTTTTTCGGTATTTCATCAAGCGGCTGCAGCAACCTAGTCTGCTGAAATTTCGAGAAATGAACACCCAGTTTTAAAATGCAAATGACATGATCCATGCAGGAGAAGTGAGAGAAATATGTTTCCCCTCCATGAAAGGATTTCCCCGACACAAAGGGAGACACGACAAGAAACAGGCAGTAGTTTGACATTGAAATAGCACAGTGGAATTTAAGAGTGTGAATGCTGGGAGGATGGATGGGTGGATACATTTACCTTGAACTCAGACCTCAGTCTACCCTTAAAGGGTAACTTCGGTATTTTTCAACCTGGACCCTATTTTCCCATCTTTTTATGTCTAAGTGACTAAAGGGGACAACAATTTTTGAAATTGGTCCAGTATTGAGCAAGATCGCTTCAGCCGGCAGCCACGAAACGGGCTGCAATGTAATCCGACGGGGCAAATCGCACCGTCAGTGTACGTCCACTAAAAGTGCTTGTTTTTGCCACTGACAGGCTCAGATTGTTATTATAAGTGTCTGACAACATTATGGAAAGGACCCTACAGAGAAATGAAGCATTTTTCTTTACCTTTCGCTTGATCCGGTCTGTGTGTAACCAAGTCTCGCTCAAGTCTTGCGAGAGTTGAGTTGTTGCAGGAAGTTACACACAGACCGGGAAAATAGGGTCCAGGTTGAAAAATACCAAAGTTACCCTTTAACTGAAGTTCTTTCACTTGCATAACTTAATCGTTAGCTAAGCTTAGCTTTTCACGTGAAGAACAGGTGAAAACAGTGTCTAATTTGTGCTTTTGTCACATAATCCATTTGCGGTGGAGGAACGTAATCTTTACATTGTTTGTGTCAACTACACGCAATCTACTTGTAGCATAGTTCGTGCTCATTTCAAACTTTTGTGGAACTGTTGGGCTGCAGTAGCCCCTCCAATGGGAGTGTGTTGTTATGATTCAAAACCAGAAAGACCTCCCAACCTCCCCCCACCCCCTGTCTTGGCACCTGAGCACTTGTTTTGCTTCTCTTTCATCTCTGTTTCTGCTTTCCTCTCGGTCTCAGCTGACCTCCGTACTCTGACCGCAACTCCCCCCCCCCGAACATCAAGCCCCTCATTAGACACCATGAACCTGAACACAGCATGGTTACCATTACACGACCCACCCCCATCTCTTCATTCAGAGCTACAGCGAGAGAATAGGTGGGGTGGGGGTGTGTGATGGGGGACATATGTGTAGATGGGGGATAGTGTGGAGGAGAAAGGCTTGGAGGAAACTGGGGAGAGTTTCAAACCCAGGTAAACCCTCATGTATGGATTACGGCCTCCTTTCTGAGTGCCATCCATATATGGGGGGTTTCAAAGACACGCTTGGTGCTTGGATAAGTGAGGTCACATGCATGTTCACATGTTCTGGTGTTTTTTTTTATGTTATGGGGTCGATCAAGTTGAAGCGCAAGTTCAAGGTTGAATTGGCAGGGATGAAAGAAACAAAGCGCAAGAAATCAAGTGAGACAAAGGATAAGTGGAGAGAAATGGAAATCCACCAAAGCAGCACAGTTCATTAGGCTTCACCCAGTCTCGCAGTCTTTTAAAGAGAGTATAGGCAA
Organism: Centroberyx gerrardi; assembly: GCF_048128805.1. Taxonomy (NCBI): domain Eukaryota; kingdom Metazoa; phylum Chordata; class Actinopteri; order Beryciformes; family Berycidae; genus Centroberyx; species Centroberyx gerrardi. The sequence goes on from NC_136001.1 coordinate 31,098,659, forward strand.
GAACATGCTTGTTGCGCGGGTAGACTATGTGTGTGTGTGTGTGTGTGTGTGTGTGCAGGGAGGGGGTGAGAGATGTCTCTTACAGATGTGAGAAAACGGTCATGTCTCTGAGAGAGTGTGTCGACAGTCTAATTGGCGGAGTGGAATTATTGAATTAGACTGAAGTGAATTGAAAGTAAGTGAATGAGTTTCGATGCAGGCGAGCCGATGAGAGTGCGCGACTGTGGGAAACAGTTACTCTCACGGGTTTTGCACTCTCCACAAGACACAAAAGCCCGGAGTGTGTCTGCATTTATAGCTCATAAGGATGTACAGTGAACTCTCTCCCTCTCTCTCTCTCTCTCCGACTCCAGAGGATTCATTTGTTGAGGTTGCCATGGTGATGACTGAGCCTTGCCTTGGCGGCCCATAATTTCCAGAGTGCCTGTCTGGGGGTGACACGTCCTTTTCAGCCAGGCATTGTTTAGATGCTGATTTACGCATGTTTGTTACACTTTACCACCTCCACCACCACGCTGAACGAGGCGAGCAAACTTTTAAAGGGTCAATGCATCGAGATCCAATACCTGAGAAAAACAGCAGATCGGTGTTTTGTTTACTGATAGAATGATATCCTGCTGTACAAAGCCATCATGTGGATTGGAACAATTTTGCAAGCTAAATGTGTCATGTTGTTTGAAGGTTTCTTGTTAACACTCTTGGCTTTACCTATGGTGTTTTCTCTCCTCACCTACATCTGTTTCTCTTTCTTTCCCTCTCTGTTTGAAACAGTCTTTATTTTCCCAGCCAGCCCTTCCCTCTCCCCTCCCAGTGGGCGTTCCCACAACTCAGAGCCACCCAATCGCAAGCCAGCCCTTTACCCCATCCCTTTGTGGTCAGCCCGTTAAGGGCTTTTTGTGTTCATATGTTTTTTTTGTTTTTTTTACTTTTCTTTTTTCCCTTCTACCCCTCATTCAGCCACTTGAGCCCGGAGCAGATGGAAAGACTGTAGTGGGGGGGAAAGAAAGCGAGCAGCAGAAAGAGAGAGAGAGAGAGAGAGAACTGGAAGAAGCCATGCAGAGAGTGAGGCAGCCCAGCGACGGAGCTTGATGAACTGAACCGCTGACCGCCGCAAAGCCTCTTGTTCCACTTTGACCCAAGCCCCCGCAGACACCCAGGACTCAGACGGGACAACCTGGGTCGACACCAGCCCCGGGACGCGGAGAGAGAAAGAAAGAGTTATAGAGACAAACAGAGAGAGAGAGACAGAGGGGACATCTCCAGATGAGAGTTGAAGCAGAGAGAGAGAGGGAGATGCTCAGAGGGACCAGATAGTGAAGAGAAAGGAGAAACACGTATAACCCCCCCCTGCCAGGATTGCTACAGGTGTTTCCCGTGGAGACGGCTCAAGGGAAGGGACGACACAAAAGGGTCACCCACACAGAAGCTGCTGCGAGTGAAACAGGGAGAGAAAGTGAGCGAGAGCAGATCATAGTAGAAAGAGAGAGAGAGAGAAAGCTAGATAATAATGGCCAATTCAGGTCTCCAGTTGTTGGGTTATTTCCTGGCGTTGGGCGGCTGGATAGGCATCATCTCCACCACCGCCTTGCCCCAGTGGAAGCAGTCGTCGTACGCCGGCGATGCCATCATCACGGCCGTGGGTCTGTACGAGGGGCTGTGGATGAGCTGTGCCTCGCAGAGCACAGGACAGGTGCAGTGCAAGATCTTTGACTCCATGCTCTCGCTGGACAGTGAGTACAATGTTTGCCTTTGGCTCCACAAAAACCTGACTCGCTAACTGTGGCTTGTACTTTGCAGTTTTCTCTGGCCGTTGCTCACTCAGACTCTTCGACTGTTGTTTCTTCAATGAAATTCCTACCAAAGTGGTAGTAACACTTTAAGTGGTGCTCATAAGGCATTATAAGGCATCATAAGCGCATTATAAGCATATTGTGAGTGCGTGAGTTTTAATAATCAGAGCACAATATAATACACATAATATGCAAAAACTTTAAGGGGTTGATTACTTTATGGGGCAACTGTGTAGTTAATGAAATGTGTTAAATTGAATGTTTGTCTGATGGTGTTTGTCTGATGATTATATTGTGGAAAAAGTTTATTTATGCCTCTAATGGGCTTATAATCTGTTTGTGATGCATCACAGTGCACCTCTAGTAAAGTTTTGCCAACTTCTTTTTATCACACTCTACTTCATTCTTTTACTTTATTCTTACCTTCTTTCTTATATGTTGAAATGACTTTCTTTCCTGGCTGCCCCTATATTATTTCTTTAATACTGATGATTTTTTTTCCTTTTTTTCTTTGGTATGTCTGTGATGTGATGTGGAGGTGATAATGTATGATTCATCTGCCCTGATAACAGAAACATTTGTTGCACAAGAGAGAATTAGCAGAAATTGATTTACTTGTGTGCTGCCGCTTTTGTCTTTCACAAATGATAAAGTTCACAATGGACTATCTATGTTATTGTTTTAATTAAAAAGGCTGTTGTGGTTGGCCCGAATGTACGGATCAGCAGCAAAAACAGAAGGAAAACAACTCCCAAATCCCCTTCTATCTGGGACATATTAAATTCAGAAGCATAAATCTCACTTAAAATGTTGCTGTTAGCATGTTTAATGAAATTCAATTCGGCCTTGAAACTCAAAAACATCATCAAACTGAATGTGTGAGGAGTGAGGGGTGGGGGGTGGGGGGGATTAAGGAATGTGGGGTTCAGACATAAATTAGCTCGGAATATGAGCTTCCTGTCATCTCCAATCTGTAAGTAGGACCTACTGACTCATAATTAATGGCACGCAGATTATATGAATCCATCCATCTACTGTCTGCCTAAATCATCCTATTAGGGTTTCTAATGAAAGACTACAGGGGGTGGGCTCGGTCAAAAGCAATTTCCACGAAACAATTGAAAGCTTGCTCTTTGAGTTTCTCTGTTTTTCTCTGCGGTTTGTCCATTAAGACTTGATGCGCCCGATTAATCCCGGTGTGGCACAACTGGCCTCGGAGCAACAAACGGGGCACTTTGCAAACATTTTGCTGCCTTTGGTGAGTCATTAGGCCTATATCAAAACATTTTCTGTGGCTTTCTGTGTGAGGGGTGCATGCGCTGAACGGCCATCTCCTTTGGCTCATCGCGGCCATAAGAACAGCGTATTGTCCTTGCGGATGAATAGGGGTTGTTTGGAGAAGAAAAGAGCAGTGTTGAGCCAAACCCTAGAGATATTCCCAGAATGCGCTCTGTCTTCCCCACACGCGCACATTGTTCCACTTGTCCACTAACACACCCAGTGAGACTCAGGCTGAGGGCAAACACAAAGGTTTTCCATTAAAACCACAACGGCTAATACGACTTTGTCAAACTGCTTATATGACAGGGAATATTATTTTTCTTTGGATTCCACTGCTACTGTGTTGACCTGGAGGTCTAGGGAGTAACTAATGACTACAGGGTTGTTGGTACGATTCCCAGCACTGATTGCAAGGTGTAAGATGGTAAATGGAGATTGGCTGGTATTGCATCCACTGCTTGGATGTTTCTGAGCAAGGCACTGAACCCTAAGATGTTCCACTTTGACCTCTGACCTTACTGAGGACTTGCATATAAGTATGGGACTACATGTCTGTGTCTAGGGATGATATGCGAAAAGACAGTAGACTTCTATCTACGGCCACATTTCGGCAAAGGAGGCCTGTATTAGCTCAAACAGCCCCATGTACTGTATGTGATGACACACGTAACTATATGTTCCTCTGCATGAACAGTGAACCGAAAAGGCGTGGCCAAGCTTCAAATCATTCGCTCCATGCGCCACGATCAATCAGAAGTTCACTCAGGTGCTGCTCCAGACAGATAGGACTATTACGCAATGGAGCAGAGCAACATCCAATCCCGGGAGAGGGGGGGGGGGGGGGACTGGTGGACCGAACCCCCACCGAACACCCCTCTGGTGTTGGTTTGATCCAGCAGGTCGACCATCAGCAACACGGAGCTGAATTCGGAGTGAACTCTCCTCCCTGGCTAAATTCGCAGCAGGGGCAACATGTGATGGTTGGTGTAATTGTTCACCAGACTGTGCTGGGCTCTAACTGATGCGGCCAAGCAACTGTAGTGGAAACTGCTGGATCTTCTCCTTGCAGGTTTGCTGAGCACATAGCGCAAAAAGGAGATGATGATCAGCACATTACATGGTTGGGAGAGTTGGTTGTTGTTGTCCGAAGAGGATTTTTTTGGAGTGCGGATGGTGGTGCTGAAAGGACAGTTCTTGTCTGTGTTTCAGAGCTAGAGACGTGGCATCAGAGCCTGGTAGATGTTAATTTGGATGTATGATGTAGAACCACGTTATATTGTTGTACTGTACACTTTGTCCACTTTGAATGGTTTTGCTGCTGGTCCATATTGTCACAGAAGCGGAGATTCAAGTTATTCGCTCTTTCTTGGAAACTTTGCGTCAAGTTCTGTAATGGATCTTAATGTAGAAGTATACGAGGGATTCTGCTTGCTGAATTTAGTTTGAGATACAGGAGATCAGGACACTGTGCACAGCAAAAATCAGTGTTAATTTAACTCTGAGAGTGTAAAAATCCGTCTGAGTTAATTTAACACTTTAGATAGTTTTGAGCAGCTGGCCCAGAGCCATATCAGCTCTACGAATGGACAAACAACTCTCCAATCAATCAATTCTCACTGAAAAATCAACCCTTATTAACACTTGGAGAACTGGCTATGCTTATTCACGAGAATCAGTACTGGTACCACTATGGCAGACCTACTGTATATCAGAGTGGGTTTACTATCTGTGTTACAAACAGTAGGAATCTGAGGCTTCCTACCCACATAAGCAGATGAGATGGTGTGATGCGTCTCCCTCCCCATCCCGACCTCCCAGCCTGCTTATCGCCTGTTTCCCTGCCCTGTGATGAGGTCACCAGAGGGGATAGCAGCAGCTATGTGCTCGCCTTGGGATGGTCCGGCAGCCTCCTACTGGCACACATTGTTCCTCTCTCTCTCTCTCTCTCTCTCTCTCTCTCTCTCTCTAATGCCTCAGTCTCAGTCATTGGCTTAAAGAATTTGATCTCAGCTAGTTAAGATACTGGGATTACCACCCTGTACACTTCAAGTGAACTCACTAAAGGGACATTGCTTCAGGAAATTCAATTATTGTCAACTGATTTAAGTGTGGTAATAATATAGAGGACAAAATGTTAGTGTGTTCGTGCTTTGAGCTTAACTTTGAGGTGAAACTATGGGTAAAATATAGGTTTTGTTTTCTAGTTTTTGAGTGGGCAAACAGATATTACGTATGAAAGAGTCACGAGTGACCTCACAATGGGACCTTACAGTGCCCACACACACACACCACACACATGCAAACACACACACACACGAGCACACAAACTCATTGAAAGCTTGTGGCTGGCACTGCCAACCTTGGCACTGGGAAGACAGAGCCTAGTGGGTGAGCCAACTCACACCCACCTCCCTTCTCTAGCCTCTCCTTCACCCCAGAGGCCCTCAAACACCCTTTGGGGTTTGTCACCGACTGAACCGGTCAGAATGGTGTCATTTAGCGCCAGCCTAAGCCCCCCCACACACTCTCAGAAGAAGAGAAGAATGGCCAGAGTGGATGAAAGAGCAGAAAATCAAACCTCTCTCTGTTGAAAGCCATTAAAATCATCCATCAAACAGAACCCTGGACCTATAAATCAGACTTCAAAGATTGTTCCATCCCCCTTCCCCATCATGAGCTCCTTCAGATCGGCTTCTGAAATGGTACTTCATTGCCAAGCTATGAATGATGGTGTGTGTATTTCTGTCACAATGACATATGATGACTTTAGCTTTCCAGACAACCTATTGCTCAACAACTGCATTTGAAGTGATTGATTTTTTCTTGTACGACCAAATAGTCATACTTCTTTTCTATTCTATTCTATTCTATTCTATAGTGTGCAGTGTTGTGTTTGTGGTTTTGACTTACTTTGGCTGATTGGTGCTTCTCTCCTGTGATGTATAAGCACTGTGGCTTACACTTGAAGCCATTGTTATTTGATGCTATTGTCTGTGCCCTTAGCTGTTAAACCTATTTGAAACAGCCCTGTTGTGTTTGGCTTTCGCTCTCACCCCCAAATTTGTCAGCTTATGTCAGATATCAGACTCGGTATATCGGAATTTGCACGTTTTGCACGATGCCGGGCTTTTGTTAATGCCCTCACATGTGGTAAATAAGAAATACTCCATCAATATTTTGACGTTATCAGTAAGCACTTAGCTTTGCGCTAGCATTAACAGGTCCAGTTGTCTGAGCGGCTGGTGTTTGAGGCAGTAATGTCTGATCGCTGTGGCGACAGCCCCGTGAAAACAATCTTGCTTTGTGACAAAGCCACACTAATCCCACTGTGTGAAACATGTAAAGCAGGCCCTCCTACAGCTGCTCCGTGTGAGAGAGAGTTGTGTGTTTTATCTGTGTCTGCTCCACCTACAGTCACTGCCTGTGTGCGTAGATGCATGTGCGTCGGTGCGTACATTTGTGTATTTGTATGTGTATGCATGTGTGTGTGTGTGTGTAAATATGTGTAAATATGTCCCTCCCACTGAGTTATGTGTGTGCTGAGGCCTATGTGGGCGCACACATTAGATTTCTGAGGAGCGAAACCACTGTGGAATGATCTGGAGAAGATCTGGGGAATGGTTTAAGGTTCCCGGAGCTGGCCAAGTTACCTCTGGGATGAAGCTGGAATTACCCTGCCCTGGAAAACAGGACAGTGGTGGAGCTTCGTAAATGCATGTGGTCTCCCTTCAATCCCGCATGGTTTATGTAGCTTCATTCCCTTACGATGATTATGTTGTTTTATGTCCAACGATGGCGTTCCATGTGAGACTAAAAGACTTTTTTGTCTTTTGTCTGTCCTATCTCTCATTGTCGTTGTTCTCTTCTTACTTTCATACTTCCTCTCCTATCTCTCTCTTGGATTCTGTCATTATCACCCACTTTCCTCTGTCTCCTCTGTCCTCCTCCTCTGTCCAGTCCACATCCAGACATGCCGCGCCCTCATGGTGGTGTCAGTGCTGCTGGGCTTTATCGGCATCATCGTCAGCGTGGTGGGCATGAAGTGCACTAAGGTGGGAGATAACAACCCCGCCACTAAGACCCGCATCGCTGTGTCCGGGGGAGCCCTCTTCCTGCTTGCAGGTGAGATTTCTGCACTCCTGGTCGTCTCAAACTCTGCGCAGTGTTCTATTTGCATATATCCAAAATGAATGGGGCTTTGGTTTGGTTTGCGACCGACAATATAGACTGCGGTTGTTTGTATCTTCTGCAATCAGCGCATTCAGCGAGAGCGGTCTGGCATTCCTCTGGCCAGAAACTCTCACCAGGGGTCTTCGGGGTAATTAGTGTCCCTGCTGTAAACAGGAAGTGGTGATTTTAAACACATTAGACATCGAGCCACGAGCCCGGGGGAGAAAAACAATTTTTTTGCAAGCCGCATGTGTGTGTTAGTCTTAACAGTTAGCTACTACAGCCCACAGAGAACTAATTTACTCGTATTACGGTCTCCCTCCTCAGGTCTATGTACGCTGGTCTCTGTGTCCTGGTATGCCACTCAGGTGTCCTATCAGTTCTTCAACCCAAATACGCCGCTCAACGCCAGGTACGTAAATGTTCGCCTGCTATCAGTGGAAATCGAATGAATCTTACTCTCCCACAAGTGTATGTTCGTGCGAAACCCTCCATCTTTTTGGCCTTTGCTTTGAATCAGAACACTGCTGCCTTCAAGTACTGTCGGAATTACTATAAGTCATTACTTTTCGAATGCACATGAACAAAGAAGAAAATGCAACTGGGAATTTTGTATCATACTCAAGTTGCCCATATGTGATGTTTAGGGGACGAAGAGCATGGAACCCAGGTCAATAATTGATAGTAAAAGGGAAATTATTATTATTATTGCTATTATATGGTACTGTTTGACATTCTTTGTACATGCTTAGTATTGTTATATGTTTCTATATTCAGTCAGAGCTCTGTGCCACTTGATTTCTTAAGTAAAACAACCAAAAAACTACTTCTGTTACATGGTCCATTTGGTTATGATTTGGGACCAAAAGCTTGAAGTCATATTTTTGAGCTTATCAGGAGCACATGAAGGCAGCATATGTCAGTCACCTTGCCTGTTCATATGACAGTTCAATGAAACTGTGAAACCTCTGACATCTTTCAAGTCATCCTTCTAGTTTGTCGTCTTATGTCTTTCTCCTCCCCCTGTCCCGTACAGGTATGAGTTTGGCTCCGCCCTGTTCGTGGGATGGGCGGCGGCCAGTCTGACGGTACTGGGCGGCTCCTTCCTGTGCTGCTCCTGCTCCAATGAGGACAGGCGAGGGCAGCAATATTACCGCCAATCACAGCCTTCCACAGCCAGGGAGTACGTGTAAACCCCACCCCCTTCCAGCAGCCACCCAAACAGAGAGCAGAGGACACGCTTGGCTCCACCCCCTTTTTTAACCAGATTATGTCTCTTAAAATAAAACCAAAAAAAAGACTATCATGCACACACACTTACACACTCATGTAGCACACACATGCACACACACACACACACTATCCACCAAATGTAATATTGTGGATACAAAAGCTTTTACTGATAATGTACAAACTTTCATAACTTATTTGTGAGCAGACAACCTACATATTTCATGCAGATCATGGTGATCTAGCTCACTTATTTTTATAGCTTGTGTTGTGAGCCTTTCAAGCGCCTTAAAGTCATTATTTAACCTCCTCGAAATCATTGCAGCTGCTTCAATCGGACCCTAAAACATTACAAACAGCCACTTGCTCTGTTTGCACACTTCATTAGTGATACTTAGAAAACCAAACACATAATCTGCTTATCGGTACGGCAAAACTAACTTTAAAGTGAATTGAAAGGCAAAGTATGAGGTGTAGGTACAGCAGGTACCCTAGCTAGAAGATTGGCAAAACTCGCTGAACCACGCCGAGGTTTGGCCTGTACATGAAATAGAATTTGCAATGATTAGCCTGTCCTATGCTTCCTGGTTGGAGCTGCATCTTGTGTGTTGCCTCCATATTACTTTGTCTATTCACACTCCACTGGTGCAGTTAGGTTGTGTGAGGAAGAGCCCGAGCCGCTCCATGAAAACTAGGCAGAATTCATGGGCTCCTCTGTTATTGTAGGAGAAACACAGCTTGGCTTATACAGTCTCAGCCAGAAAAAACATGTCAATTAGTCCGTGATCAGATAGGACGCTTATTTCTGCTGCTCAAACCCCAAGTGCAGCTGTGAGCATCGCTGGTAATAAAGAGAGCTCAAAGGAATGTTACTTTACTATGGTTGCTATGCAGCTATCTAATTAGTGTTAGCTAGCTAACCTGAAGTAACAAAGGGGGATAATGTTGAAAATAAAAATGGGCATGATAAAAGTTAACAATTTCTCTGCTTGCTCTTAAAGAGGTGGATGAGGATACACAGTAGCTAAAGTTAACGTTACTTACTGGGAAACTGTAGCTTCCCTTCAGGCACTGCTAATTTTTATAATGCTAATTTAACATAATCCACGGTGCAGCTCAAGGTGAGACATGTTCAGCTATTAAACAAAAAACATGTGCCTCACATATTGCAGGCTACTTGAGTTGGTAACATCTATATCTAGCTAACCAGCTATGGAATTTCTCCAAGACCTGCGAAACATTTGATTAACCATTAAAAAACACAAAGCATTAAAAAAAAAGTCCTGTGTGATCACGGCCTTAGGGAGCCATTTTGTAATAGCTGAAGCTAGTTAGGCTGCTCTGATGTAGCCCTGTGTCATACAACAATCACTTGACACTGGCTGCACATCAGTACACTAACTGAACTGCAGCAGTGGAGGTGAATTGTCAGTGAAAGGTGTACCAATGCTGAGTATGAATGCTGTTAATGACCATTTCACCATTTTACTCAACACTAAGAAAAAGGGGAGATGCCCATCAACCCGCACATCTCATGCTCCATTAACTAACACCTTCATTCAAGACCCGTACACTATATCATTTCATAATCTTTTTGTAGAACCAAAGTAAATATGTATTTTGAATAAATAGGATCTGCAGTTCAAAGGAATTTCATGTACTTCTCACAGAACTGTAATCCAACCGGGGATCATAAGCTATAAGCCACTAATACAGTAATAGAGATTACTTTATAGAGGGGCCATGAGCTAGCATGGCACTGTAAAAACAGAGTTGTAAATAAAATATAAACCTCGTTACATTTGACTTTGTCGCTGTAGACCCCGTGTGATTTATTCAGTGACTACAGGCGACCACAGACCACTACAGGCCAATAAACCATGAATTCCAATATATCCCAGCAGCGTTTTTTTATTTACCCACATCTACCATGTTAAGAGCCCGCAAAACTCAGCAGTAGTTCTAAATTGGCTCTTCAGTGCCCCCTTGACGTGCCCACTTTACTATACCTTCATTTGTGCCTGCTGAAAGAGCTGGTCCATCGCTGTTCCAGATAATAAAGCCATTAACTTTTCTTAGAATTGCTCCCTGTCCCCCCCCCCCCCCCCCCCCCCCCGCCCCCCCTTCTCGGTAGACGCTTGTTTGTGGAGTGCTCCATTATTCTCAGAGTGGGGGGTGCAGGTCTATAGGACATTCCTTATCCCGTTTAAATAAAGGGGGAAGTCACTGGCCTGTCAGTAGCGGCTGTGCTGTAAATCAGTGATTCTCAACCTTTTTCATATCATGGACCCCTAATTTAGTCCACATTAGGGCCACCGACCCTCATTTGATGAGATTTTGTTTCTCGCACCCAAATCTGAAAAATATTTTTATTGTCAGATATGATTTTGTCCAGAATTCCATGACTATCTGTATTGTAGGTAGGAAGATAATGAAACTATAGCAGGTGAACCACTCATTCAGTGCAAATACAGTGTATCATGGACTTCTTCTGCTGCTCTAATAAAATGGTCTAATAATTAGACCATTTATTAGAGCAGCAGAAGTAGAATCATCTTCCTCTTTGGTAAATTAGACTCTAATTTACCAAAGAGGAAGATTATCCGCATGCATTGCTGCTGAGTTTGTATACAGAGTGAAAAAGAGGCTGTTTGTGGCAAATCCACACCGATGTAGGTAGAGATCGGTGGTGGGAGCAGACTGTGCTGTAAACCAGTGATTCTCAACCTTTTTCCTATCAAGGACCCTAATTTAGTCCACATTAGGGCCACCGACCCCCATTTGATGAGATTTTGTTTCTCGCACCCAAATCTGAGAATATTTTTATTGTCAGATATGATTTTGTCCAGAATTCCATGACTATCTGTATTGTAGGTAGAGAGATAATGAAACTATGATCAAAAAAGTCATTCTTCTACATTCTCTAATTGTGCTGACTTTTTGTAAATGAAATAATGAAGTTTCACAATTCATTAATTTGCCGGGGACCCCCTGGAACCCCCTCAAGGACCCCTAGTGGTCCCCAGACTCCCAGGTTGAGAACCACTGCTGTAAATGATTCCTCGACAACAAGATGATGATAAAAACTACCTGTAGAGCTATGTCCAAAGAAAAGAAAATGTACATTTAATCAGCGGATGCTTCCAAATGATGAGAAAAATAACAGCTAACTAAGCCAGAAAAATCAGACATGTCTTATTACCTCATGAATGGCATGATAGTGCTGTAGCTTATTATATTCCTCAGCTTCCTCTGACCTGTAACCATCACCAGCCAATGAGCATTCAACCTCTATCAATCACATTTACTAATTTTTCTGTGCAGCATGTAATCTCTCCCACTTGTATTGATTATTGGCCAGCCGACATGTAGCATCATCCCCTCTTTCTCCTCCTCCTCCTCCTCCTTCCACTTTGCGCTCTTAACGCCTTTACGGTCCCAATCATCAAGCGGCCCGCTGGCTCACTAACACCTCGGAGCTGTTGTGAGAATCAGAGAGAGGTCTTGATGTGGTCTTTGATTCCCCCCCCCCCCCCCCCCCACCTGTCCGCTAATCCTGTTCTTCTCTGACTCTCTTCTTCTTCTCTCCTCTAATTCAGGGCAGAGTTGTTGAGTGAAACTAGTTTCCCTGACTGATCAGCCCCCGCCTTTTTATCGAGGACTGTCCGACTTCCCACCACTGTCTCCCCCCCACTCTTTTTACCTCCTAGACCCCCCAAAATTTGGACCCCTGCAATAGAATATGCACATGTCCCCCCCCACCCCTTTTCCTAAGTATGTCTGCACCTTATCGGTATTTCGTGGGACACTAAGATGTCTTGTCTCCTCCCATATCGCCCCACCCACTGAGCCTTGTCTGTAAACATGGACTCTTAAAGGATCTTTAAGGGGCGAGGTGAACCCTCTGCTAGACCTCCCCCCACCCCCCCACCCCCCCACCCCCCACTCCCCCCCCCCTCTGTCCCACTATTGACCGAACGTTAACTGTACACGAGTTGAAAGACATCGCCGCGTTGTTTTATGATTTCACTTATATCCTATGACTTCTGGGTTTTTTTGTGTAGATGTGCCTTCCTGGGAGTTTGTTTTGTTCTCAGTGATATATGACTGTGCCGTACGTTGACTGAAACATGTTTTTTTTTTCCCTTTTGAATTGCAGACCAAATGTTAAAAGTACCCCACCAGAGAAAAGGGAGCAGTACTTGTAGTTTGGGAGAGTCTTCTGGCCTTTACCATGGTTTAGATTCTGGCAACAGACAAAAACCCTCTCACTGAGAAAATCAAAACAGACAAACAGACGCGATTAAAGCGAACTAGCAAATGAGAAAGAAGTTGCACCAACACAAGTCTTTATTAAAGTTCATAGGGAAATTGTTTGGAGAGGTTGTTATGAAATGTGTTGTTTCAGGGGGATTGATATTTGGATATTCTCTGTCTTGTCTGTTTTGTTGTCTTTGGGAGAGACAGTCATTCAGGGTATGTTTTCTATAACATGTTAAAATGCCCAGGTGTATATACCACCTATTCTATTCTTTTTTTTTTTTTTTTTACTACATATATAATGTTTTACTACAGTGCCTTATAACACGTGTTTGTGCACATGTATGTTTTTGACTACATGGATTCCATAGTGTCCCATCCCGTCTGAGGGATGCGTGTCCATAGTTCCTCTGCAAGCAGTTATTGCCTTTTTCTATTGTATTACATATATCATGTCGGCATTCTGTTGGATATCTGGAAATGAATGTGTAGCTACTGTACAGCACCACGTCTGAGACATACACGCAGTAGATCTTCAACACGATGCCTAACGCCGCACCTTGTAAACAAGCTGTGTGCCTATTTCCAAGTAGCCTGGATTGAGGATATACCGAATACATTCCTTTTGTTTTAAAGTGCCAATATGATTTTGTGTGAATGAGAGAATCGTCGTATTATTGACTCTCGAGGATGTACTGTACTGTGTGCTGTCTCCTGTTCAAGTCCTGTACTAAGGAACGCCAGTTTGCTGAGTGTAATCGGTTCAAATGTTCTTCTGATGCCTACATTTATTTACCATGCCATTCCTTTCTCTAATATTTACCTCCTTGATGTTGTGTATCATCTCATTTACAGTATACCCATGTCTGTTTCTTTTAGAATAAAGTAAACAGAGACAAAACAAAACCCAACAACCTTGGCTTTGGCTGTGAATCAATGCTTTGTCAGATGTTTCCTAACTTTTCACCCTTGCCTGACTTTCACCCCCCCCCCCCCCCCCCCCCCCTTATTCCTCCTTTCCACCTCAAATACTTCTTTTGCACCCTGTTGTTCGATAATTGCAGACGTGGAATTCCACTTCTGCTTCAGTGGAGTGTGGCACATTCTCAAAGGCATACTCGCAAAGTTAACATGCACACCACTGCTTCAGCTGGGAACACAGAATTCTTTTTTTTTTGTTGTTGTTTTGTTGAATTATGAACTATAAAACATTTGTCAAATCGTGAGATGGGAATTATAAGTGTCTGTCTGGGTGGAGTGCAGTTCTGGGATACTGAGCATCAAAGATTTGACAAGCCAGCTGGCAAAACTGTTATGTGCTTTCTATCTTTTTTTAAAATATTGAACACCAAAAAATTCTGAAGTAACATTCAAAGATCATGAATATGTGGATAACTCAACTTAAAAAAACAAAAAAAAACAAAAAGGTCAGATCAAACCTTATAATTCCATGCTCATGAAATGCCAAATTACTCCACAAGAGAGACAGTTCAAGTGGAACAGAACATGTAAATACAGCGTATCACGGACTTCTTCTGCTGCTCTAATAAACGGTCTAATAATTAGACCGTTTTTTTTTTTTTCAGAAGTAGAATAATCTTCCTCTTTGGTAAATTAGACTCTAATTTACCAAAGAGGAAGATTATCCGCATGCATTGCTGCTGAGTTTGTATACAGAGTGAAAAAGAGGCTGTTTGAGGGCAAATCCACACCGATGTAGGTAGAGATCGGCGGTGGGAGCAGAGTGCGGATGTGAAATCTCACACACGCCTGACATGTACGGATGCACCACCTAGCTACGACTATATAGTCTGTTCGACAATAGTGCAGGGTGTCAACAGCTACATGGACATATTCTGCTAATGCTCCAGCTGTAAACCATGTATCCACAGTAGCATTTTACAAGAATTATGACTCATAGCACATTCATAACATTTGCACAAGCGCTCCATGCACTGGGTTCACTTCCACATACAGTACACATATCCTCATCTCTCTGTGCAGTGTTTGTTGCATTTTTTTGGCTAACCTCAAGCAAATGCGAGAAATAATTGCAAATCCAAGATATATCTTTACTGACAATGAGATATTCCACTGCTTAAGTGAATAAGCAAAGAGAGAGAAGATGTTACTTAAGTGATGAACCCGATGACCCAGCGCAAACCAAATCATCATAGTAATCGCTGGAATGTGCCTTCCCACTTTTAACACTCTGCATGATGGATTATGTCTTGCATATGCTTTCGATTACAACTTGGACATCTTGTTAATTTAGGAATGTGAGAGTGGAAACCGGAGCCATCTCCTTTGTTGATGTACTGTAAACATCATTACAACAACGTAACGTGTGCAAAGTCAAGTCAGGTTCTATATGTGAATGTAAAGATTTTAGATTTTAAAGCTGCACAAGGCAACTTCGCTGATTGGTGGCTCCAAACGCCAGCGAGAGGTAACCGTTTGGAAAATTTGAACTTACTGACGTCAGTAAACTGCACACATACACTCATACACTCATACAGGGAGAATCTACAGCTTCTCAATCGGTGGGGACGGGACGCTTTTCTCTGTTGCAGCCCCACTTTGTGATTTAGGCTGATAGGACGGGTGCGTTTTTACATAAAAATCTTGCCTAGTGCAGCTTTAAATGTAAGTTCGTGGCGATGTGGTGTTGGGTGCATCCTGATGACATCACTATTAGGAGACACATTTATGATTGCCGGTGTAGCTGAGGTAAGAGAGCAGACCAGTAGGAAAGACCAAACTCGTACGTTATCCCCGGCATCCCAAAAGAAAGGGATAGAAACAATGCGATTATTAGTGTAAACACGACTTAAAGGCACAGGAAACTTACATCTGTGCTTACTTTGATGTTCTCCTGTTACCTTTGAGGGTATCATCAGAAATCCAGTAAGTGTGAGTCCAAAATGGATACTACAATTTCAAGAAAAGTCAAAGATTGGTCTTTTTCCTTTACCTTGAGTGCCTGGTCTGATAAAAGCTCATCGTGAACACCACAAAAAAAAACTGCTGCAGGCTTACATTCTCTCCCTCATTGAGACTTTTCCCTGTGAATTCCTCTCTGCCTGCTAGCTACATTAGTTGGCAGACGGTCTAACTGGACCATCGCTCTTTTAAGTTATTTTAGCTTAACTTGGCAGCCTTGTCTCTGAACTGTCTCTTCGCTTTTTTTTTTTGCCTGCGAGCAAAACGCTTCGTTTGACTGTCACACAGCCGATTCAGCAGCTGATGTTCGGTTTTAACCGGGACGGGGTCATGATTGCTCTGATTATTAGGGATAACAATACAGAAACACAGGCTCAATAATACAGTATTCGCTAAATTGTGGCGTCTTCTTTTGTTTTCATCAGTTCAGTTCATGGAAGTTCACCGTTGATTTGCATATTAATGAATTTACAATTCACGCCCCTTGCAAGAAGACTCCTAGTTACATTTCCCCTAACAGCGTTTAATTACAGTAAATGATGTTATTTGTCACTCAAATCTTGGTGGATGGTTAAAGTGATAGTTATCTCTTGTATGATATGCAAATAAAGAAGCAGCTTGAAAGGAATCTAATGCTGAAATTTGCCTGGAGTGAAGATATCGAACCGCTGTGAGGAGTGGGTGCGTTTCACAGACAAGTTGTCTTCTCCTGTGAACGGTGACAGAGTGAGAAGGGATGGCGCGCAGGTTTGTGTGAGCAGCGAGAAGTAGGTCAGCTGATGAAACACAGCCTCCCTCCCCAAGTCTACATTAAAAAACCTCACACAGTCTCACAGGGAACGAAGCGACGACACCTGCTCCCCGTCTGTATCGGCTGTAAGTGTCACCGTACCACACCGGGTGCTTCACTAACACCCTGATACGGGTCAGGAGTTCAACATTGCACATGCAGTGTCAATAACAACAAACTGCAAATTGTGTCTAAACCGGAGAATGCTATGAATCTGAAGTAGCCCTTCGGTGCACCGCAGCAACCGCGCGCCAAATGAAGCGCTCCAGACTGGTTTTCATTACAGTGAGGGTGTTTTTTAGAGAGCGCAGGCGCTGCTGCAGTACCGACCTCCGCACAGAGAGAGGGCGCCAGAGAGCCGCGTCAGCCGGTCCTGGTCCTGGGAACT
Organism: Centroberyx gerrardi; assembly: GCF_048128805.1. NCBI lineage: Eukaryota > Metazoa > Chordata > Actinopteri > Beryciformes > Berycidae > Centroberyx > Centroberyx gerrardi. The sequence goes on from NC_136001.1 coordinate 31,115,511, forward strand.
GGGGATTAGGCTTGTGCACCTCAGGCCGGGGATCAGGATCAGGATGGAGACCGCAGACAGCGCACACATCCCCACCAACACGACTGTCATAGCCAACATTTCAGCATAAAAAAGAGTTTCAACATGTACAGTGGCAGTGCACATTCCTTTTTTAAAGTATATCTGATATTAAAATAATCCATTTCTATCCAAACTGCTCCACCCTCTCCTCTTTCTTGATCTTTTGGAGTAAGAACACTTTTAATAGAATGTGAAAGCACCCCTTTTTCTGAAGACAAGGCCAAAAATGACACCCAAAATAAAATGGTTACTGTTCTTAAATCCCTGTGACTATAGGCAGAATCTTGGTCTTGCTGAAAGGTAAGTTGTGGGAGTTTGTTCCCCAAGTGTCAGAATCACACTGACAGAGTAACAGAAGCTCAAACACAGTGGAAATTGAATTTTGTTTTTTTCGCCTAAAAGAAAATACATTTTTCGAGTGTAAACAGCTGCCTGTGGCTGTGCTATTTCAGCCTGGCCTGACCAAGTAGTGGTTCAAAGGTGTTTAAAATACCACCAAAAATGAGAATTTGGCATTGTTTTTCTAAGGATAATGACTCCAGATGGACTCTTGGTAACCAATTGACATTATGGGTCGTTAGAGCTGCATATTTTTGTATATTTCAATAAAACCACGCCAAATACTCACAAAAACATGTTTTCTTTTTTGTGTTTTTTGTTTTTTTTAGAATGTGTTTCTTGTCACCTCTCCTAAAATAATGTACTTTCACTTCCACATGAGTCATTTTAATACTCCTACTTTTACTTGAGCATTTTGTTGTTGTTGTTGTTTTTTTTACCTTTCCACATGAGAGCAGTGAGTCAGTGGAGGTTTGCTTTTTTACAGCAAAACAAAGCCTTTCTGGGCTGCACCTTGGAAAATACTCCTAGCTTTGTTGACGTGATTAAAAAGGGATTATTGCCAAATCTTGGTGTAATAATGACTCATTTTGGGGGGGGGGGGGGATTTTTGTCAGAAATGTTTGTGCTACATTTTGGAGTGACTCTTTCACTTCTATTTGAGTAGAACTTTTTAGAAAAACAACAAGTAACAATCAGACTTTTCCACCTCCTCTGATAAAAAGCCGCAAGGGAGAAATATTCATTGGTAATTTTGCCTCCTGTGCACTGATATAGGTGGGAGGGGAGATAACAGGATCCTAGCGGGTGTGTTGTTTACCTGTCCTCGGGCCCACCAGGTTGTCACGAACACACTCGCCCCGCAGGCCTCGACAACGGGAGCTCAGGGCCACTGAGGTGAACCGGTCCGTCGCACCTCGCTGGATTGTGTGGACACATGAAAGTTTGATCCAAGACTACGTACCGTCAGTGAACAGCCTGATCCAGCAGGGTGATAATGATTAAAGTTAGTGAAGACTGTGAGGTTGTGTGGTGTGTAGAGATGTAGTGGAGGCTACACCCACCTAAACTCAGCTTACTGGAGTTCATCACCTTTTTAATGATGTAAGTTCATACTGGACATCATAGTAAGAAGAATCAAACTGATGTAAGTTATATGAGGATAGGGACTTTTAAGGGAAAATTAATGCTTTTCCAAAAATATAACTTTTTTGTTGATCTCATATGCTGATCACCAGCTAGAGGTCATAGTTTACCCTCCTTTGTATTTACCACTGCATCACTGCTGATGCTGAGGTGAGATAGGCTACACAGTAGTGCAGCCTAGTGGTTACTACATATACACTATTTCTACTTGTAAGGGTAGACTGATTGCAAATAGGGAGTGGATGATGATGATGATGATGATGATGATGGTGATGATGGTGATGATGATGATGTCATTTGCAGCAGCAGCAGGCCAGTCATGGCTGTCAGCAGCCCCAGCACCTCAGTCTGCCCTCTGCTCATCCTGTCCCCCTGCAGCCAGCCAGTGGACCAATCACAGCGCAGTTTGCCCAGATCAGAAGTGACATTCCAAATGTTGGATCAGTGAGAAACAGCAGGGAATATTCAAGTAGGTTGTTGGTTTCAGGTGAAAGCTTTGAAGGCCAGTTTTTCAGTAACGAAGAAAAGCTTATTTTGCCTTATTTTCAGATTGACTAGCATGCATTTTTGACATAATGAGTTTTAAATGGACTTAATGGGCCGTAGACCCGTGAAAGCTATCATACACAAAGTAAAATCTATATGTTTCCAAGTATAGAAACATGAAGATCACCCAAATATCAGGTAGGCTATGATAGAGAATTTATGTACAGTATATATATATATATTTTCTTCTCAAAGTATACCTGAATGTGGATGAATAGAGATCAGTGGACCAGAGAAGAGACATTATAGACAAATAGAAGCAAAAAAGAAAATTATTTCCATATGAGTGAGCAAAAAAGCTCATGGTGTGATATTATACAACTCCAAAAAGTCATTAATTTCAAAATATAAAAAGAAAATGTTGCCCCATTTACAGATAATTCCCCTAATTTCAAGATGAGAAAACACTTATTTGAAATAACCAATTTTGTTTCAAACTCTTCTTTTCTTTCATTCCAAGGCGACGCTTTGAAACAAGCGACATTATCTTTTAACAAGCAACATTTCTTGTGTAAAATTATCTGCCCATGGGGTGAAATTGTATGGCGTTAAGTATCTTGAAAGACTTTGAGAAGAAAAATAAAATAATAATAATCTTGCCAATTGACCAGAGGGCAATGAGAAGTGCTGCAGAATCTAGTGAAAAGCACTTACCTCTTAGAAATATCTACTTTTTTCAAGGACTGTTTCTCTAAGTTCCTCCGTTCAGTTCCCGAAGAAAGAAACATGGGAGAAATTTGGTGACGAGGCATTTCCTCAGTGCAGTGTGTGTGTGTATGTGTGTGTGTGTGTGTGTTGGCCCCTGGATCATTTTCAAATGAGGCGCTGTAGGCCCGTGTCAGTGGAGTTTTGGCAAAAGGTTGAAATTAAGAATCTAAACACATTAACCACGCATGACCTTCATCACTGCAATATGACTTTTTCGGAGCTGTTTGGAGAAGTTTCACCCCTCCTTCTCACAACTTTGGCTTTAAAAAAAAACAACTTTCTCTCCTCAGAACGGAAGAGACGGCGGCGACAGAACATTTGCTTCATTCCAAGACATTTTCTACCCATTTAAGACTGTCTCAGATGCGGGGAGATAATATTTTACGTCGAGATAAAAAAGGAGGAAACGGCGCATTTTAAATACATCAGAGGAAAAGGAGAGAGCGTGAGAGACAAAGACAGAGAGAGACAAGCCACACGGAGATGTTCAAATGGGATTATTGTTGAATTCAAATGCTGTCGGGCTCTCTGCCAGCTCCCTCCTCCTTGCTGCGGAGAGGCTGAAGAGGGCAGTGTGCGTCTTCCCAGCGCACCTTACATGGAAAAGATTGGAGTTGTTATAAAGCAAAAAAAAAAAAAAATGCTCTTATCCATAATTACTTCCAACGACGTATACTGAATCCAGGAAGCTCTCTGCATATTAATACGGAGTATTAATAGGCTGGAAAATAATTAAACGTGCAAAAAAAAATCATTTAGAATTCATAAAGATTAGTTCAGGTCTTATAAATAATTGTGCTTTATAGAGAGGGATTTGGTTGCAAGGGTTTCTACTGGGCTGGTCATTAGTAATGGAGTTGAACAGAGAGACGGTGATGAGGTCACAGTGACAACAGGGGGGGATAGCCGGCCGTGTGTGTGTGTGTGTGTGTGAGAGAGAGAGAGAGAGAGAGAGAGAGAGAGAGAGTGTTTGTGTATGAATGTTTGCAGGCATTTGTGTGGTATTTGTGTGTGTGTGTTTGTGTGTGCATGTATGCATTTGTGCATGTCTATGTTTGCAGGTGTTTGCATGGGTGGTTCTGTGTGTGTGTGTGTGTGTGTGTGCGTGTGTGCATGTGAATGTTAGCAGGCTTTTGCATGGCATTTGTGTGTGTGTGTGTGTGTGTCTGTGTGTGTTTGCCTTTGTGTGGGTATTTCTATCTGTGTGCGCATGTATAATGTGTGAACTTTGGCTGTCATTTGTGAAGGTGTGTGTGTGTCTGAGTGTGTGTGCAGTCATTGTGTGTGTGTGTGTATGTGTGTGTGTGTGTGTGAGATGTTGGCAGTCATTAGTGTGGGTGGGTGTGTGTGTCTGAGTGTGTGTGTCTGTGTGTGTGTGAATGTTGGCAGTCTTTAGTGTGGGTGTGTGTGTGTCTGAGTGTGTGTGTGTGTGTGTGTGTAGCTGGGTCCCGCCTATATTTCCAGGCCTCGCTCCCTCCCACTCCTCTGCCTGCATTACTACATCTCATCTCCTAACTATATGGCTTAAACCCTCATAATCGCCTATTGATTCCTCATCATCATTACGGCAGTTAGCGCTCTTGACGGCGCCTCGTCTGAGCGGAGGCTGAGGCCGAGCGGCGGGACCATCGCACTCCGGCTCTGAACAAGGTCAGAAGAATCGATTCCCTTTGAACGGAGACTCACAAAGAGAAACAACAATTTCCAGCAGTGCACACCGGCTACAGCTCCAGATCACACTGATAGGTGTGTGTGTGTGTGTGTATGATATATGTCTGCTTGTGCAAGACCATACATGCAAATAAATCGCGTCCTGCAGCAGCCCTGTGTGTGTTTTCATTGGTTTTTGCCTCCAATTCCCATAAGTCCTTCCCCAATCCATATGTTCACTTGAGTGATGTAGCTGCAGCCAATCTTCACACTGCTAGTAATGATTGATAGGAATCAAACTTAAGTAAAAAACTGGCTAATATCAGCGATTATTTTTTACATGTCCATAGGCAAGATTTTTATGTAAAAATAGAGTACTAGAATGTCCTACTCAAGTATGTTACTTTGCCGATATTTTACTTAAGTAGAAGTAAAATTACCAGTGTAAAAATATACTGAAGTAAAAGTTTAAAGATTTTAGAAAAGAGAACATTGTTACGGCATAGCTACTCCGGTTGCCTTTCTGTTCTGTATTTTAGCCGTATAAATGTACATAAATGCCAATATTTTGCTTATTGTAGTCATTTATCACCATGTCAGTTAAAATAGAGGATACATGAACCAATGTCGCTTAAATAAATGTTGGAGATGAGGTTATCCATGGAAAGCTTCTATTTGGCAACACGCATGCTGTGTATCTCCAGGGTTAGCTGTGATCTTTTCCATGTGATTCTAAAAGGACGAGAGGACAGAAAACTCATTTATTTTAAATTGGAAAATTTGGAAATGACAAAATAAAGTGCACAAAGTAAAGCCAGATTAGTCTTCTCCTCTTTGCTGACTGACTGTTCACTGTGGTCCCTTTCTGTTGCTTATGGAGAGCCACAAAATTCATACTCTGTAATGGATGGGATTTAAAATGGAGTGAAGAAAAAATGTACTGAAGTAAAAGTAAAATTACTGACTTAAAAAAGTACACAAAAAAGTACACAAAAAAGCTACCCAATCACAGTAAGGTGAGTAAATGTAATTAGCTACTTCCACCCTAATTGAGGTATCGTAGATTTGCCCTATTTGCCCATATTAATTTCAGGTGTCTGGTTCAGGTATGGTCATAAATCTCCACTCCCACCAGCACCTAAGAAGAAGACAATTAGAGGAGTCAGATTAAGATAACTGATGTCACATTACATGATTTCTGGGTAATGAAGTCCTTCAAACGTTGAGAAATTCAAACAGTGAACTCCAGCTGCCACTCGGGGCCGCCAAAGTACGAAGTTGCTGAGTGCATCTTTAAAAAAAACAACAAATTAATCTCTTCTGTTGCATTGGTTCTGCTGCCTCGCCACTCTCTGATGTCTCTCCAATGAGTAAAGGCAGCGCTGATGTTTATTCTTGTTTTATTGCGCTGCTTATCACTCTCCTATTTGGCTTGGAGACTTTCCAGAGATCGAATTCTTTTTTTTTTCTGAATGGCTGAAGGCAGAGCTGCTTCTGCCACGCTGCTCTGCACCTACTACACAACAGCCAGCAGATCTTACTTATTATTACTTAGATTGAAAACGAGGCGGTATTTTTCCATGCAAACGTCACATGAAACGGATCTTTAATAATAATAATTCTCACACAGTTGTGCTGCTGCCAAGCCGCTTCTCGCCGTGAAGTTGGCTCAACTTAGGATCGCTTTGCATTTTCTTTCCTCAGGTTTGTGCTGCTGTTGCCGTCGACTCCCGGGACTCCGTCATTACATGAACTAACACACAAGTGATTACTTCCAGCAGCAATCACCAGAATCAAACGTTGGCACACACTCATGCACAGATGCGTACACACACACACACACACAAATACACACACACCATTGAACCCACAATGAGTCAGAGATCCAGTTGAAAGTGTGTTTCGGAGATCTCCACAGCTGCATGCCTACCAGCTGACAGCTGGAGTGTTCAGTGATGGAGAGAGAGAGAGAGAGAGAGAGAGAGAGAGAGAGAGAGAGAGAGAGAGAGAACTATTGTCAGTGCATGTGATGTGTGTGTGAGATAAGCTGCGAGTGATTATCATTGTAGTCGTATCGCAGTTTATCACACCGCAGGAGAACGGTTAGACTCACCTGGGCATGTTTTTCCTGGAAGCGTCATTCTGATACACACACACACACACACACACACACACACACGCACACACACGCACGCACACACAGGCGCAAAACTTAATCTAATCTGTGTGTTTTCTCTCTACTGCAATAATACAGCGGCCTAATTGGCTCTGACAACTTGGCCAACTCAATTCCAGCCAGCCTCGTCCAGAATGCCTCTCTATGTCTCTAATTAGGTCCAATCAGTCGGAGTGATATTTATCGATTCACCTCATCTCTATCTATCTCTCTCACTCTCTCTCTCTCTCTCTCTCTCTCTGAGCCTCCCCCTCTCCTCTCTTCCTGCGTTGCTTTCTGAAGGAGACTGCGTTTCCCCCTCTCTCTCTCTCTCTCTCTCTCCGGCTAATTTTAGTATGAGTAAAATAATTATGATTGATGCAGGTGCCTCTCTCTTCCTTCAAAGCTTTTTAAACAGATAAAACAAAAAAGAAAAAAAAAAAAAGAGATGAAGCAAGAAGCTAATTAGCGTGCGAGGATGAGCGAGGAGAGGGGCCTTATCGAGCCGTTATCAGCTCGCCTGCCCCACAGCTTTAAACATCATATTAGATATCTTAATCGTTCATTCTGACAGGGGCGTCAGGGACAAACTTTCTCATTTTCCCGGCCAATTGATGTGCTCTATTTTTCCCCCCTCTGGTTCCTAACTTTTTTTATTTTTATTTTTTCCAAGGGACACGCACAGCCCTTCGGCGACGTGTCGGGAATGCTCGATGCGCTAATTCATCCGCACAACCTTTTAGCCTCGCTCCCGATGTGATGCGATGCCGTGTTTGAGAGTCTGGGCGAAAGTCGGCGTGGCGCGTGCGTGTCGTTTGTGGAGTATCGACGCGCCGCTGGAGAAACCCGTCATGCGTCAGAATGACATTGAAGCTCAGCGTTTGTTCCTTTGATTCTGTGATGGGAGGATGGCCAGGAACAGACAAAAGAAAAAGAAGGGCAGCAGAAAGACTTACTGCACATAGCGTGGCGTTGAGGAGGTAGCGGCATTTCTCATTTGATGTTTAAAGTTATATAATCTGGGATGTTTTCATGTAAACACATTTCTTGTTGCGCTGCTCTCTATCGATGACTGATATAACACAATAGTGATATGATGATGATCGACCTCTTGCCAGTTCATGAAAGTTGATGATGCGTTTTTTTATGTTTTAAATAGAAGAAGAACAGGGTAGTTAGCATGAGCAGCGACAGCCACCATGGCTGAACACACAAAGAAAAGAGAAACTCAGAAAATCCAAGCTCCGCCCCCACACTGCTTGATTGACAGGTGATCTCTGGGAAGTGCAGTGCAAAAACACCACAGCAACGAGCGACAAAGATGCAGACAAAATAAAAAAAAAATAAAAAATCTCACTTATTACCACTTTACCAGGATAAATACTGACTGAGTGAGTCACCTCCAAACATCAGTCTAATTTAGAGTAATGATGCGGTGGCGTCTGGTCGTCTTCTTAATAAAGCAGCAGGTTGCTGTCATCACTTCAACTTAGGGCAGCGTTGGAGGGGTCCAACCTTTCAAACGCTACACTTTCTACCTCTCTCGCTCTTTCATCGGCAGGAGAGTGAGGAGTAGCGCTCGGCGAGGCTTTCTGACCTCCACATAACCCTGATTTAAGACGGAATGATACTCTCTGATCTCTCCAGCTCTACCCAAACCTCCCTCTCTCCCTCTCTCTCTCTCTCTCTCTCTCTCTCCCTCTCTCTCTCTTCTGTGCAATGTGTGTACAGGCTGGCTGTTTGTGTACCTGCAAACTGACAGACTCCGCTTTGATCAGGTCCGAGCCCTGGGGGCAACACACCGCCGGCCCTCCTCTAGTTGTCTGTGCATGCACACACACTCACACACACTCACACACTCACACACACACACACACACACACTAATGCATGCACACATCACAGAGACAGAGAGAGATGCTGAGAGATAGAGAGAGGGAGAGAGAGAGAGAGAGCAAAGTCTTTGATGTCCTCAACATTCTCTCTGTGTTCATGTTTCAAACCGCGGCGATCATAACACAGCAGAATGTAAGTGGAGAGGCTCAGAGGTGATTGGATGACAGCTGATTGACCCCTCAAACCTAGCCAATCTAAAGCGGGGGCTGATGGGAGAAAACCCCCCCCCCCAAAAAACGGGGAGGGCTCGCTGTCTCATTTCCTCTCTCTCCACTTCGAGACCGCACCCCCATCCACTCACCCCCCCCCCCACCCTCTGACTGACAGACATAGCACCCTCTGCCCGGCTCTTAAGTGAGCACCCCGCTATGGTGATTAGCGCTTTTCCATTACTCTGCTCCTCTCTCTCTCTGTGTGTGTGTGTGTGTGTGTGATGTGACGGAGAAAGAGGCACTGGCTGGTGCTTGGAGAGATTTTAAAGTGGCAAAATTGGCTGTTCGAATGGCCCGCCGCTGACCCCTCTCCAGCGGACGCCAACGAGCAGATGGCGTTCGAGTGGCGAGGACCGCGGGGCGGACGGCGAGCGGGAGCTTGAAGGCGCGGAGCGGTGGGTTACACCTCTCTTCTCCCGTTCCGTCTCCTTTTAGGGGCCCGCGTTAAGTGATTTTGATTTGGGTGATTACGCTGTCTGAGCCAGCTGAAATCTCCACGCCACCCGCCACCCCCCCCCGCCGCGCCCCCCCGCTGTGCCACAGACACGATTACGGAGGTTACGGACGTCACTTTTCTCTCATCGCCTAACCATCGTCTCGCATATCCTCTAATCATCGCCTTCATCGTCGTCTTTATCCGGCGCGTCGGGCCCCCCGAGACGCAGCATCAGCATCATCGCCCGTGTCATTTACCCTCCACCCACACACCCCACCCCACCCCACCCTCCCCTCCCCTCCCCTCCCCTCCCCCCAACGGCTCAATGATTTTGTGTCCAGGTGAAATGTTTAATGTTCGGAGCTATCTATCCGCCGTCGGAGCAATGCTTCCTCCGGGTTTGCAGGTTATTAACTGACAAACGCGCGGTGATGAGAAACGAAATAGAGCCGCGTCGCTCCCACACCGGATCTGGGTCAGGCTAGATCTAGACCGGCTAGAACGCTCTGGTTCGGGGGGAACGTGGAGATGGGCTGTTAGTGCCAGAGGCAGGGGGAGGAGGGGGAGAGAGGGGGGAGGGTTATGCATGCAGGGCCCAGAGGACGCGTGATTTTTTTTTTTTTTTTTTTTTTTTTCCTGCTCAGTAAACCACCCGCAGCCAAAAGCCAGATGGGATAGAGCCAGTGTATTCTGCAGCGGAATAGCAGGTGTCTACTGTATGAGTCTATAGCTGAAATAACCGACTCCCATCCCTCTCTCTCTCTCTCTCTCTCTCTTTTTCTCTCTCTCACAATTACAATCCATTTTTGTTGAGCTGCTTTGTTTGCTGACAAATTAGAAATGAATGTTGGTGGGGGGGTGTGTGTATTATATCAGCCAAGCATTTCCAGATGTATCAGAGCCACCGATAGCGTGGCATTGTCTCTCGTTGACCTTTCTGGACGCTGGTCAAATCTGCCATTGTTCTGCTGACATCAGTATTCAGTCGCTGCAATATATAGGCTATCAGAGGTTTAAAGGCAACTGTAAGAGGAGTATTTGATGTGTACAGGCACCAATCCTCCCCAGATAGTAGACCCACACACACACAATATATATACTGTATGTATATAAGTTTAACACCTAAATCTAGAGAGTAGATATCAGTTAGTGATTTCCTACATTTCCCAGAATGCCTTTAAACAACCCCCAGAGAATGTGCCTGGACTTGTTGCATTCATTATGTGTAGGTGGAGAGAGTCACGCCCCTTTACTCAAAAGTCAACAAGTCTTGTGGCTGCATTGCATTCTGGTCTATTGAGGCTATACTGTCAGTGGAGAAAATCAGTCTGTCTCTCTGCCTCTTCTATGATTCCACGTTCCTCACAAATGTTTTTCATGAGTTGCGATGCGTATCAGATTTGCTCTATTTATTGGTGTGCAGATAGTCCAGTAAACCTGGGGTCACTTTTACGGTCTTAAGGTATAAGGTATAAGGACAGACAGCAGGAAGGCATAGCCCAGTTACTGTTGGCTGTCATGGTACCTGGGCGGCATCCATCTGCCACTTTCTGGCCCGGGTTCTTCACATGGATGGAGTGAGTTAGAGAGAGAGAGAGAGAGAGAGAGAGAGAAATGGATAACACATTTTATATTTATTGCATTCAGGCGAGGCACCACAGGTGAATAGGGGGAAAATCCTATCAGAATGAAATTTTATATGTTGAATATAGACACAAATACAAACACTTTGTATTTTGACATGTATTAGTTTTCTTAATAACATATCAAATGAACTAATACATCAATGAAAATGTGCAAATTTGCATATCCGTGCATCTTTTCTCAGTGGAAAAAAAATAAGTCAGAGTGCATTTTCTTGTTTTCATTCTGATGAATAACTAAATAATTGGTCGTTTCCAGAGGGGTTTGTAAAAGATGCTTTTAGTGACAAATTATTTACAAAACAGCCTACAATGTAGATGGGGAAATCTATGTTTTTTTTCATATAAAATATCCCATGAAATAAAAATGACAAAAGATATATAAAAAAGCGTCTCTAATTACCAGCTGTTGTTTGTTTATTTGGTTATATCTTTGTTCTTGCTTCTGTCTTTTCCTTGTTTCTGTGTCTGTGTTTTGTTTGTCTTGATCACGAAGTAAGAAAAGTACTATACAAATGAGCTTATTATTGTGTTATTATTAAGACTTAATGTCATAGTTCTGTCAACATAACACAATAACCCGTGCAAATTAATCTTCTTCATTCAGCGTATGATCCCACGTCAACAGAGACTCAGCTTTTCTGCAGAATTAGGACAATATTGATTGATGTGCTATACCTCTGTAATCTGCTGTGATCTTGAGCTGCATATGCTCCGGCACAATTTTAATGGCATGCAGAGCTCGGTGGATCCTGCGGCTGACTCCGCATCGGTTGACAGCATCCCTTCAGGTGGTCCGGACTTCATTACAGACGGGGAGTCCATCTGCAAACAGCGAAAGGCCCTCCGCACCACTTCGTACATCGCATGCGTATGCCAAGATTGGAGATTGGAGACTGAAATAGGCGTGCTTTAGGAAAGATATGTGGCTGCAGAAAGATTATCTCTGCCTGCAAGATGCATGTAAATGTTCCAATTTCCTCTCTCTCTGATTCCGGGTCCGCTGCCGAAATGGAGGCCACTGGCCTTTTGAGCTTTTGGGAAAATATGAAAGAGCAGCGAGGCCTACGACTGTCCGCCGCTCTCTTGTTGTGGACCCGACCGCGGACTGCAATTAACCCGGGTGAAAAAATTTCCTCTCGAGTCCAAAGCATGTAAATGAGCGTGACCACGGGATAGAGGCTCGGAGATTTCCCTCACCGCACCTGCCTGGGAGTAGCCGGCCGGGGGACGTCACGTCCCACCGGGGTCAAAGGCCAAGTTATTGAAGTGAAAATCAATGGCGGAATCCCCGGTGGCCTTAAGAGGACTAGAAAGGGAGGGAACATTTCAAACAAATAAATAGCAGCGTTTTCAAGGTGCCCTCCCCACTTCACAGCTGTGGATTGATCTCGCCGGTTTAACCCAGAGGAGAAGGCAGAGAATGGGAGACGCAAGGAGAGCTTCGGCGTGGCTTGCTCTCTTTCATGTAATTGCTACTTTTTCACCTTGCTGCTGACTTGCTCCCTCTCTGCGTTGGTGCCAGCGAGGCTGCGACTGCAGTCTGTCCAGACTCGCAGGCGGCTAGTCAAGGGTAATCTCCCTCACACACAGCCTACGCCAGTGTACACTTTCATACAGTCACATCTCAGAAGTCTTTGAAAAATGATTTTCAAGTTGAATTAATGCAGACAACTTTCTGATCGAAGCCGAGGCGGCGGGGACTTACATCTCATGCACACAGGAGGCCTCAAAGGAAATATATCTCACATAGTCTTGACCAGAGACAATGTAAGAAATAGCAAGAATAATTAGCTTCTGCCATTGATGGTATTAAGAACAGTGATGTATTGGTATATAAAAAGCTATGAGAAACTAAGAACTATGAGCTCCAATCGGCGATCATCATAAGGCAGACAACCACCAGTATAAAGAAAAATCAAGTAAATCCTCAGAAACGCATTAATTTATGGGCTTCATTCCTTAAAATACCCCATCTTCATATAACCTATATCATTTTGACGCAGTTTACTCTAATGTATACAATGAATTTACATAATGAAGATGTATGTCAGCCTGGAAAGTTGGGTAAACTCATGCCAAACTGAGGTTTAGGTGGGTTTACCCTCCACGACACCCATGATTAAGAAGTGATATATTGTATAGATCCCACCCAACACCCTGCCAAGCCTTCAGTATGCATCTGGGTGACACACTTTCCCTCAGATTGTTCTTGCGAGGCCCGTCTCCAGCTCTGCGATGTGGGGTGTTATCTCCCTGGGATACACACAGAGATCAGTTTAATACCAGGCCGCCGACCTGGGAGACCTCTCTTTGGAGCGACATCGCCTCTCCCGCTCGGCCCCGGCCAGATAAATATCATGCAGAACAAAGCGCCTGCCTCTCATATCCGCTCTGACTCCGACGGACGCCGCCGCCGCGCCCCGGTCCCTCCAAATTGGTTTTTGTGGTAATCCGCGCCCTTGGCTGCGGCGAGCCCGGGCGGAGGGGGGTTATGGGCGGATTGGTATGATTATGGCTATCGGTAGCCCTAAACACCGGCTCCGGCCAAGGTGACTGACAAGCCCACCGCCCGTCCCCTGCTCTCCTGAATGACAACCCCCCCTAGTGCCAACCATAGTGCCACAGCCATGACAAAGAGACGGATACAGAGGCCTAGCATTAAGGTGGGGCAGTTTGGTTGGTTGTGGAAGGGTACAGTTTTATTCTATTGAAGAGCGTTGTTTTGGCTATTTATGATTTTAATATTATACACCGATTGGCTAAGTCACATTCAAAGGCGTTGTAAAATACCTGATGAGAGTACACCATTGACTGCATTAATAGTTTATTTAGATATTAGTGGTAACCTACTTATGTGAAAATAAATGATTTCTTGAACATCTGCATTCTTTATTATAACTATGGTGCGTTACCACTGTAGACGCCACAGCTTGCCTGGTGACACTGACCACAGCTGATCTCAAATCAGTGTAAACCACTGCCTCTCGTGGTTCACGCCGTCACCGGTGTGTTTTTCATTATTGCAATGGTTTGGGAACGTTACTCTCATAATGTATTCTGTAGGGTTAGACTGAGGCCGATATTAACTTTCTATTGAAAATGACATATCAGCCAGTCAGTATAGTTCACCTCCGGCATGATGAAGATTTCTACCTGATCACAGCTGAATTAATATTTTTTGTTTTATCTTTTGTTATCATTTTTATATCAGGTGTCTGACCAGAGAAATCATGTGTGGTGATGTTAGAGGATTTTCACTCTGCAGTCTTTAAAACCTGTAATAAGACCTGCCTCACCCTGCCTTAAGGAGCTGCTAACCCACCTAAAACTATTGAGCTAGTCTGGCTTTCAATGGAGAGTTTTAGTGTCCCATGATGGTCTGTATCTGTTTGTGATCCTAAATGCAGAAACTCCAAGGAAAAAGACGTCACAGTACTGGACACACTATTTGATTGACAGGTGATCAATCAAGGTACAGTGTGAAGGAAATATTATTGAAGGAAATATTATTGAATCCAAAACCAGTGTCAAATACCTTGGAGTCTCTCTCGACCAATCTGTCTCTGGGGAGGAAATTGCAGCTACAATCTTATCTAAAACTGCAAAAAAGCTTACGTTTTTATATTGTTACACTCGTTTTTTTAATATTAAGGTTAAGTAACTTTTAGTTGCCTCATTAATCCAGTGCCACTTCGACTATGCCTGCTCCGCATGGTATAGTGGACTTTCCCAAAAGCTTAAAAACAAAATGCAGGTAGCGCAGAATAATGTTATCAGATACATGCTCAGTGCTCCTCCCAGGACACATATAGGACCTGTAGAAATGAAGGAAGTTGGATTATTACCTGTTGAAGATCGAGTTAAACAACTGAAACTATATGTTTGATATAATTCACAAAAGAGCCCCAGAATATATGAACTGTCAAATTGATATGGTTGGAAACTCTGCATATTAAACAAAGCCAAACAAAGGCAATTTTTAAAACAAAAGTTAAGGCGGCTTTGTGGGGAGTGTTGATGGGTCACTTTTAAGGGAGGGAGTTTGAACCATGGGGCGAGGGGTTGCAAGCGGGACTAGTAGGTTTATCCTGTAATTTTGTTTGTTTCCATCGAATTGTTTGTTTCCATGTATTGTGTTTGTTTGTTTCCATCGAGGACCACTTTGGAAATAAATGTTTTTAGTAATGCTTTTAAGTGCTATCCTCTGGGATTTTGTGTCATGATACTCCTTTGAGTTGTTGTGCTTTTAAATTCCTAATAATAAAAAAAAAAAAATCTCTGGGAAGTGCAGTGCAGAAACACAACAATAAGCGTTTAGCAGGGAAAAAAACAAGTATCTCCTAGATTACCACACTCAAGATATCACATATCGGCAAAAGTATTAGCATCTCAGCAGCTTCAATGCAGAAATATCGGTATCAGACTTCAGAAACCCATCTCAGAAGTCCCTTATGTGTAATGCATTAGTCTCCGGTCCTGCCTGTGAATGTGTATGGATGTACCGGTGCAGTAATGTTATATGCTACAGTATGGCAGCAAGCTGGATGAACTCCCTGTCAACCCTGTGTGTGTTTCTACCTTGCTGTGCGGGTTTCGGGGGCGTCTGCCCGCCTTCGCCTCCTCTCCGTCCCACTCTCTCTCTGAGGAGACTTTGAATTAGTCTAATTATCATCGCCTGTGTCACGGAAACATGAGGGGGAAGGTATCGTCCCCAGGAGGCCCTCTCCGATTTCTCACCGTGCACGCGTGTGTGTGTGTTTATGATAATGTGTGTGCGAGAGTGTATCTTTTATGAATTGCCACAGCTGTGTTAGACAGCTGCTAGAGGGGCTGCATTCAGCGAGGGCGCCTCCCCTTTCGTTCGCCGCCGAAAACACGGCCCCCCCCTCTCCCGTACACAAACAATTATACGCACAGTCTATCGCACACACTCAGGGCTCCCGCATAATTACAGAGTTCAACGCTTACATTTAAGAATATATGCAAATTCATTCTGATCGTCCTCGAGAAGAGTTTGAGGGGATGATGGCGAGTGCCGGTGAGAGAGAGAGTGTTTGCTCGTATTGATATTTGCGGTTATGAAGCAAGGACCATTCCGTTTTTCGCCTTGGGACACAGTTTGACAGAAAGCAGAGAGAGTGGAATTGAGAAAAATCCCCCCCCCTCCTCCCTTGTTGCAGCAGGTGTGTGACACTAGCTGTGGGCGATGATGGCTGCTGTGCGTCAACACCAAAGGAGTTTTTCTCTCCCCGCTCTGATCTGCGCGCTGCCGACTCAGCAGATTGCTCTGTCATCTCCTGGCCCGTGAAAAGTTCATAATGTTCGCCGTTCGAAATGCGCCGCTCGCTCACACCGGACCCCGCGCGAAGGATAGGAGAGATAATTCCTCTCCCCGCGGCGGAGGCCCGGGCGCTCTCCGGCGATGTGTTAGCGTTGAAGTGGCTCGGCTGGCAGCTGCATTAAAGTCCCATTTGTAGCCCTGGGGTTTAGGAGATAGCATTAGCTGTGGGTGAGGGTTGATGAAAAGGGCTTTTCATGTCCGTGTGTGATTCAGCACTTTTAAACCCACCCCAAAAAAAGCACGAGTTAAACTGCTTTCTCTACATTTACCAATACACTATCCCTTGTGCTATTTAAATCTACAATACGCAACCTTTTCACATTAAAATAACAATAAATATGTATATACAGATTATCAGTCTGTCTGTCTGTGACCTGTGTGTTCATGCCTAAATCCCTGTTTGCCTGAAATTGGCTTTTCAAGGATCGGGTTGTTTTGGGGCGTAAACCATTTGCTGTGGGCGTGGCCAGCAGTGAGATGGGCTGCGGCTATCAAGGCGAGGCTAGTGGCCACGGAGCAAGAAGTCACAACAATGGGCGGAAAACAGTAAGAAACAAAAGAAATTGTAAATTGTCTGCGTTCACCATCTACTTCTTTGCTAAGTGTGGAGGCTTTACAGATGCCAGTTAGCTCAGCCTCAGGTTATTTCAAGGCTAGACAGCTCATCAAGATGAGTGACAAGTGTTGGGGCGTGAATATGACCAACTGAGGGGGAGGAGGGCGGGGCTAACTATGCACTTTGCTGCCACAAAAGGTGAAAAGTTGCATGTTGTAATTTTAACAAGGTTGAATGTTTATGTAGAAACTTGGCTTGGATGTTACAAGAGAAGATGTTTACTTTAAATAGGCCCATAAGGTTCAATAGTAAATTCTGGTATCCCACAGTAGCTCCCCTCTATATTGGGACTTAAGTGTTAGCATGGAGCGCCGGAGCCAATGATCTACCGGGGACACATGGATGATTTTGGGGTCAATGTTCTCATCAATTAACGGGTAAGTTCATTTACGGGCCAATCTCTTCAAAACTTCTTGTATTCCTTTAAGAGAGTGTTGGGTCTCTAAGCTAATCATTCGCTCTAATTTCTCTATTTTCATTACGGGTGCCTCATTCATCATCAGTGGCCGTATCAGTCACAGTATCAGCCTGAGCTGCAGCCACCAGCTTTAGCTCGCCCGGTAACATTAACCTCTCTTTGCACTGTAAGCCTCTTATCACATCCGGTTTTAACCCCTTCATGTCTTTGTCTGTAAGGTATTTTCTTAAAGGTTTGACAGGCTTCTCCGATACTGGTGGAACCGCCTCCTCAACGATGTCGAATATTTGATCGTGTTTTGAAAGTTTCCCCTGGTACAATAGAGACGCGTACCTTCATCCCAGCCCATTTGAGGTTTTCCTTCAGCTCGGCAGGATCGCAGGGTGCTATTGTATCCACAGTCGTCATGTTATCCAAATATGCCTGGATGGGTGGGAGGTGAATCCCTGCCTGACGCCTTTCCCCTCCCACAACCCATTTTGATGCTCTAACGATTTCCTCTATTGCAGCAGTGAATGCTAGAGGGGAGATGTGCACCCTGCCATGATGCCAATTTCCAGGTGCTGCCATGCCGTGGTAAATTGCATTGCTGAAGCATATCTGTTTTGGACATAGACCTCAACCAGATTTTTGATGATGTTTGGCAAATCGAACGCTACCCACCGAAGATTGAGTCTTGTTTTTTCGACCTCCAGATATTCAATGCTGAGATCTCTCTTCTGTTGCTTCTGCTGCTGATTGAACTCGATCCAAAATCACGCTTGTGTGTTTTAAACACCCTGACAAGGCCGGTATTCCTGCTTTTTCACTATTGTGTCAGTGTGTTTGTTCCTTTTTTGAATTTGGCAACTGTACTGTTACACAAAAGAAAATCCTTCCTTCTGCATTTAGCTGGCATATTGGCCAAAAACTGACCTTTTTCTAAACATGCTGCCAAACTCTGTTGGAATTACAATCCCTCTTGCTCTCTGCCACGATGCGGAGGTTATTTGCTTCCCACATGCTACTTTCATGAGCTTCCATCAAAATCTCAAGACATCTGGTGTATTTTTGTACCTGAGAAGGGACTCCATCAGGTCCTGGGGCTGATGACGCTCTGGCGCAGCTTGTGGTTTGCCCCTCGTTTCATTTTGGTGGGCTAACATCCATTCGGTGCTCTGGCTCCGTGGGATATCTGGCAGAAGCCCTGCCTGTGCCCATGCCTTTAACTCTCTGTGCAGCTTTTCCTGGTGATTTTCTGCTTCTGCTTTGTTGCTTTCAGACGACCACTTGTCCTTGGTGAAGAGTGATTTGACAAATATGAAGGGATACTTGTAAAAATCCTTGATAATACCCTCTTTTTTCATTTCTTTCTAAGATTATCAACCCTCCAGGTCTGAAATAATGCCCCAAGTTTACTTTTCGTACACTGATACCTTCTTTTTACTGTTTCCTTCACCCCTTGCTTTTTTTTTTTTTTAGCTGCCTCCAATACTGTAGTAGCCGCTCAATCTTTTGCAGTCGCCTGGGCGTCTTTGGTTCTGAGACTGCCTTTCTGAACCGGTCTTATCTCTGCACTGGATTATTGCGTGTTGTTTTGAATATCAAAACCAATTTCGTGGATTTTCTCAAAATCTCATTTTGCCACTGGCCGTGGCTTTCTTGCATTGTGGTCCTCGGTGTGTTGTTGAGAGTTAAGCGTCGGAAGATCTCATCACAGCTAATGCTCAAACTCAAGCGCTCCGCCTGGAGATCAGCTAAGTGCTCGCGAACTGCCAGGAGGCGCCTCAGTCTGAAGAGGTGAGCAGGTCGACCCTCCTCACTGTGATGGCTGGAAGGAGACGGGACGGGCAGGAAGAAACGGCTCTCCGGTGATGAGCTGCTATATGCTGGAGGCAGTAACATGGTAAACTGCTAACCGGGGCACTGACCGTTGACTCGCAGACAAAGACAGTTATCTGTGTTTGTGTTTCTAATCTCCCATTACCAGACAATCCAGACTAACCCCCACCTCTTCACACACTACTTTCCTGTCATTTAAAGCTGCACTAGACAAGAACTTTATGTGAAAGTCCAGCTGTCTAATCAGCCTAAGTCACAAAGTGGGGCTGCAACAGAGAAGAGCATTTCGTCCCAATTAATTGAGACCCAATATAGTTGCCTATTTGCTCACATTATTATTATTATTTGGGTGCCAGGTGTGGCCACTGGTGGGAAATCCTCTCTGTGCAAAGAAGTTGAAACTTCAGTGAAATTCGTAACTGTCTCCTAAACAGCAGTGAATATATTTCAGACGAGTCAAGTCAAGTTTGATTCATTTATAGTCCTATATTGAACAGCATGCCTCAAAGGGCTTCACAAAACAAAAAGGTGAAAGCAGTGGTCATGTAGACTATACAATAAAACTGTACAATAAAATGAACACTCAATTAATAAGAAAATGAAATGTGCAAAATTGCCTAGTGCCACTTTAACTAGAGGGTTTACAAATTGTTTTATGTAAGATAGACACCCATCAGGCCTCGAACACCCACATGAAAGATTTTGTCCCAGGAACACAAATGGGAAGAGTTTTGAAGTTGTTGATTTAGTATTAAATTGTGTAATTGTCTTTGTGGGGAGAGTGAAACCTATGATTCCAATAGTGATTTTTATACATTGATTTTTTAGTGAATTAACACATTTAACTATTCCTCATTTTACTGGGGGGGCCCCTAGAGCCCCCCTTGAGGACCCCTGGGAGTCCCCAGACCTCAGTTTGAGAACCACTGGTTTGAATTATCTTATTTTATGTGTGGACTCTCACAGTTAAGGACTTCGTGCCAAAATGCAAATAGAAAGGCTACATATTCATTTTGAGAAATAAAATGTTTCAACACTCAATATTTTAAAAACACAGATGCTTCTGTCCTTCAAAATAAAACGTCACAAACAAAGATGTTAAGAATGATAGAGTGGTGATTCATTCGATTGCACTCTACAATGAGGTTTACTTTGACGATCGATGATTATTTTTTCGGGTGTCACTTTTTCCAAAGCGGTTATCTCATTCAACAACAAACAAAAGTCTATACGGCGAGCCTCATACGCCGCTAAACCGCCTGATGTGCCTATATGTCTGGCATTGTTGTGTTCCACCGCACGTCTGGCGGTGAAAGGTGGGAGGGGAATTTGGGAAAACTCAGACAGGAGGTGAGATGAGATCTAGGAGCTGTGTGTCCACGTCGACTCTGTAGCTTTTTTCCAGCGGTCTCAAACTGTCTATTGTTTGAGTGGCAATATACTCAATTTGGTCCACTTTACTTATGTTTCACACAGACATACACACAGACGCCACTCCCACCCACGCGCCGACGCTGGCACACACACATACAGATGAGGCCGCGTCTCCTTTCCCTGCCTGCTCTCAAAGCCCTTGGCGCTGCTTGTTTACCCTTCACAGTGACAGCTGTGTGTATGTGTGTGTGTGTGTGTGTGTGTGTGTGTGTGTGTCGATCTGAGGAAGGAGATATTGCGTGTCAAGTGCTCTCCAGGGCTAAACTATCATTTCTGAGTGTTATCACACCATCCTACTTCCCAGGGGCTGGCTGTCTTTCTCTCTGTCTCTGTCTCTCTCTCTCTCTCTCTCTCTCTATCACACACAGACACACACACACACACACACACACACACACAGGAGGAGCTCCAGACAGTGTTAGCCCAGTGAGGCGTGCAGTCAGAGAGGAGAGAAGAGACTGGAGTAACTTGACCAGTTGGTGAGCACACACACTGTTCCAGACTGGAAAATCAGTCATGCAATGGTCCCATTCAGACACGCACCGCTGTGAGACCCTCCCGACCCGCAACTACCACGAAGAGTACGAGCAGGAACTGTCACCGCCGATGTATACGGACCACCGATGTGTATTCGGTGCAGAAATATATAAAGATCACATAGAATTCTAATAGGACTCATATTCCAATGCATTCACCCGCACAGATCCTGAGGCACTCAACTGGGTTTCGACTAATGTGGGTTTTCAAGGCCGATATTTCTTGGATTGGAAGCTAGCCAATGTTTTGATATTTTAAAATGTTTTTTAAAATGGCACAACAATTCAAAATATGATATTCAGTGGACGGAGAAACCTCTGAAGCAGCATTTAGACCATCATAGGACACTAAAACTCCGGGGTAATCATAATGAACAAACTGCTTCATATCCATCAAATTGGAGGGCGACACTGACTATTATCTGATCTTTAATAAAAGGCCAATGTCACCCCAGTCTAACCCTAATCTCAGTCACCCCTGCCTTCAGCTCCTCTGCTTTGCACTGAAGAAACGAATGAATCTACGGCCTTCTGGAGCCTTCTGGCCCGACCATCTGTTAGAATATTGCAACGCGGGATGAAGGCACGGACACTGCCTGCGTTTCTCAAATAGTTAACAGCGAGCAGGAAGCCCATGCCAAGAGGCGAAGGGGAGAAAAGCATTACTGATTAACATTACGTTATCAGCACAACAGTCCGCCTATTGTTCTGTGGTAAGAAGGCCTAATCCTGCTCTTAGCAGTCTGGAGGAGAGATGGAGGCTTTTGTGTATTTCTATCCTGCCGGGTTTCTGGGCTTGATGAGTTTGCCCTTCGCGTGTCTGGAACTTTCTTTCTCTCTCGCTGACAGTGACTCGTCTGCGGCATGCGGGATTGGAGTGACGTTAGCACACAATATGCACACACACACACACACACACACACACACATACACGAGCATGGATGAAAAAACCCACACAAAAGTAAACGACTTGCCAGATAAAGTCCAGGTAAATGCAGAATCCTTTCAGAAGGATAGCGTGGCTCCTTGAAGGAAAACAACAAGGCGTTCTGCTCAGCCTAGGACTGCCGCTGAGAAGCACAGATGCCACTGTTTGTCCGTGGGCAATGTGTGTGTGTGTGTGTGTGTGTGTGTGTGTGTGTGTGTGTGTGTGTGTGTGTTGTTTGCAGTCGCTCAGGAGTGCAGCAGATGCCTCTGTTTGAGATGTCCTTGAAATGCGTCCCTGACCGCCAATTAGTGCTGGCTTATTTGCCCACCTCAATGCCGCCCCAATTAGCATCAAACCAATACCTGTTACGACCTGCCATGAACCGCTATGAGCCGCCACCGCACCTCTGCTCTGCCGCTTAAGGCGCCGGGACCTCGGGTCATCGCCGTTAAATGGCTGTCACCGGCCATTTAATTGTACTGCTGCTACATTTAATGGAAAGGCTGCCACTCCTATTTGTGGAAATAAAGCGGTATAGTTTTTACTTTTCTGTTGATTTCCACACAGGGGGGGCAACGGATCCGTCTCCATCCGTTCATTTGTTAGTTCGTCCGTCCGTCACACGATGTCTCAGACGCCACGGATCGGATTTTGAGGAAACTTGGAGGAATGATGCATCTCATGAGGATTTTCAAAATTACACTGATTTGTGTACAGGGGGATGCTGTATCATTTATTTGTCTGTCTGTCCTTGCCGTGCAATTTCTCAGACATGGCTGACTGGATTTCGGCAAAACTTTGGGGAATGATGCATCTCACGAGGATTTTCAAAGTTACACTGATTTGCTTTAGGGGGGGGGCGAGGGGGGGGGCGAGGGGGGGGGGGTAGTGCTGCATCATTTATTTGTTTGTTTATTTATTTGTCCATCCATGTGTCGTGCAATTTCTCAGGCGTTGCTGATTGGATTTCGGCGAAACTAACCGCATCTTACCACAACTTGGAGGAATGATGCATCTCACAAGCATTTTCCAAATGGCTCTGATTGGCCCAAAGGGGGTTGCTATAGTTACAGGTGACTACATTCATGTACTTATTCACGGGGATAACATGAATCTCCCCGTCTTAGACCAATTCAGTATCAATAGCTCGTTAGCGATTCAATACAAAAAAGAAATCTTTGAGTATTTGTTATGATTGCATTTATTTTATATTTGATCTGATACAAATCGACACAAAATGATAGGATTTGATGCAATTCAGCGCCATGAAGAGTTTTCTTGTGTCTTTATTTTGACTCTGGTTGGTGCTTATGGGCTAATCAACATTATCAAGTTATGAAACCGAAATTTCAAAGTTGGAGCTTGACAACATCCATGAACTCCTCAAAACCCCCTGCTTTTTACATTTTTTCCAGCAATGGGAAAATTCGATTCATTGCTAAAAATATGAAAATCTTCCATTCCACCCCACCAAAAAAAGAAAAAGGAAAAAAGAAACAAAGGGTAGGGCTAATTAGTCCTTAAAATACAGCCTGTTTCAAAAGTAGGTATAGAATTTTATATATATTATGAACACTCACTGTATTATTAAATGTTTTAGTTGTTTTCAAGTTCACTTTTACTGCCTCGTTTTATTTTATTTTAGTATATCACAGTGTTGTCACTGGCATCTCTCATCGGATTATTCTGCATGCGAGCTGTTTTGATGCTGCGTGTTTGTATGTGTGTGTGTGTGTGTGTGTGTGTGTGTGTGTGTAGGTGTGTGTGTGTGTGTGTGTGTGTGTGTGCATGTACCTAGAAATATGTGTGTGTGAGTTTGTGAATGTCTGAGTGTCAAGCTACTCGTTTCATTACCCTCTGTATGGGGAATATATTTCATTCATGAGCGTTCTCCCTTCTTTCTCTGCTGGTCAAAAGCATGGCCCAGTCACGGAATGAGTCTCACACACACACACACACACACACACACACACACTAGAAGCACGTGAATGCATGCATTTTTAATTGCTGAGTAGAGTAGAGGCAGAGAGGAGGAGAAAGTAAAGGAGAAAGTTGTAGTAGAGGAGGGCGAGTGTAGCAAGAAGTGATCCTCCACGAACAAGAGGGTGTGTGTGTGTGTGTGTGTGTGTGTGTGTGCAGTGCTCTTTAACCCTGCATCACTCCAGAGACTGGCTTCCATGTTGTGATTTTGTGTATGAGGTCAGACTCTCGCACACACACACACACACACACACACACACACACACACACAACTAGGCTTGTGTGCATGCGTGCAGTGCTCTTTAACCCATCATGACCCTAGGGACTTGTTTCCTTGTCGTGTCTGAGGGCACACACACACACACACACACCCCCCACACACACACACGCACACACACACTCGCTCTCACACGTGAACACACTCCAACTTTGATACAAACAAAACACTCCCTCTTTCTCTCTCTCTCTCTCTCTGACTCCCCACACCTATACCAATGCTCACTTTCTCTCAGTCTCACTCTCTCTCACACACACACACACACACACACACACACACCAACTGTGTGCTTGCGTGCAGTGCTCTTTAACCCAGCATCAACCCAAATTAGACTGGCTTCCATGTCGTGTCTGAGGGCAGACACACACTGACACACTGACACACACACACACACACACACACACACACACACACGCTCACAGTAGAGTACGTTAATGAACACTGAAGAACAGATACAGCAGACTATAGCAGGCACATATATGAGTGTGTTTGGTTCTGTTGTTAAGAGTGTGTTCAGTAGGGTTAGACTGACATGGTTTTCATATCGGCCTTTTATTACTGTAAATATTGAATATTGGTCATGTAGCCCACTGCCAATATGATGGAGATTAGAAAAACATGTTAAACCTGCAGCGGAATTATAGTTTCTACATTTTACTTATTCATTTAATTGTTAAGTATTGGTTTTTGTAAACTCATTCTTCTCGTCAATACAAAAGTATCGGCCTTCAGAAACCCATATCGGTCGAACCCCAGTGTTCAGCTGTGTTGTTTGAGGAAGGCAAGAATCCTGCTGATGTTGGTCATTTTTATTTTGGGAGCGATTAGTCTCTCCATTTGCATATTGGTAGCCTCCGCTCTCCCCGGCACTCGTTCATTCATCCATATGCAATTCATCTGGAGAGGAATAGCTCTACATCTCTAGCTTGGGGCTGTTAGGTAAAAAAAAAAAGAAAGAAACACAGCATCGCCTCGAGCATTGGTGTGGTGCTTGTATTTAATGTATGAATGATATGCATGAAGCTTTTTTTTTTTTTCTTCTTTACAGTTGATTTGAATTCCAAATTAATTCTAGGATATGAAAGGAATGGGTCAACAAGGTCTGCGCTTTAAAAAAAAAGGAAAGGCTTTAAAGTGTTTCTTATTGATCTCCTGTGATGCGGCGGGTAAGAAAAGGTTAAAAAAACACACATGATCAAACAATGGAAGACTTGAAAGCCTGGTATGGTTCATTGCGTGATGCGTGGGACAATGTGGGGCCTAAGTTTAGAAACTTCTGTATATAAAGCATGAGTCTATGAACATTCAGAGCCTCACACTTCTGTTCCTGGCTATAGAAATCCCTCTACTTAGCATTTTCTATCCTCTTTGTGTGATTGCTTCCTCTTCTAATGGCAGCCATTGATGGAAGTCCACTGTCTATCCTGCATCCATCATGCTTTGGATATGTGGCTGCAGCCTATTCCTTTTTATAATGGGAGAGTATAGAATTGAATATGCACAGCGTAACATGGGATTTGTTGTTTGAATTTGAAATCATTTCTCTGCTACATGGATGCTACCCTGCAGCAACACTTGCTGTAATGAAGCAAGCTTGCTGCAAAAAAATATTGGAACCTCTCCAATTAGTGGACACTGGTTAATGGGTTTTGAAATGATATAAAATTGAAATAATAAAAACAACTAGCAATAGTTCATTTATATGTTTTTATACCAGTTGACTCGAGTAGACTGAACATTAAGCTAGTTATAAAAATTACTTTAACAGTCAGTTTCTCAAAATCATATTCCCTATAGGCAGTTTTTTTTATTTTTTATTTTTTTTTAACTCAGCTTGTAGATATGGCCACCAAACTTGACCTACTGCTTCTTAACAAAAACATTTCAATTTGATGTGATATTTTACATGGAAAAAATAGACATTTTTGCCATATGCATTTAAATAATTCAGCGAAAACAAAATCTTTACAAATCCTTCTGCGAATGCTACATGGTATTTAGTTATTCGTCAGAATAAAACAGGAAAAAGCACTCAGTCTTTATTCACTGAGGAAAATAGTGTTGTAACTGATATGCAAATTTGTGCATATTTTATGAAACATTAGATCATTTGAATATGTTAACAAAATAAATAAAAATCTAGATACAAAAAGTGCTTGTATTTGTGTTCATATTCAACATATAATTCTTGAGGAGATTGACTTTTTTTTCTACTTGCAGAACTCATTATAAGTCACAACACAAGTATGCTTTAATTCAATGTAAAACAAACCTTTTACAGCCTGAAAATACATGGAAAATGCATGTTTAGCTCCCAAAACTGTCGGCCCTTGTATCAAAACATCAGTCAGTCAATGTCAGAGTGAAAGAAGATGTTTTCAATCTAATGGATCAAGACTTAACCAAAGCCAGTGAGGGACAACAGCATGCTGTGATGCTGTAATCCATCTGATAACAGTTTACAAGAAGAGCGCCATTTTGCCTCACTCCCCTCAAATCACCCCTGTTTGTACGAGTTCATCGATGTACTGTATCTTCTCCATGCCCACGCTTTCTGAGTGTGTGTGTGTGTGTGTGTGTGTGTGTGCGCTCCCCTCCTCCTCCCTCTCTTTTCATATAGCAGCAGGGGTGCCATCACACGCTGTGAACACCAACCATTGGCAAGATCTGTGGTTAAACTGGGACATTCCACACACCGCCACGCTAGACAAACACGCATAGAAGTGGCACACACACACACACACACACACATACACACACACACTTGCATGCAAGCTTGCACACATTACAGGTAAAATGCTGACACATGCACGCACCTTCACTCAGCACTTTCCCTGCACCAAATCTCCTTCTTTTGCGGATGTTTAATTTATTGTATAAAGTTACTGTCTTCCTGCCCCCAATGAGCGTTTTACAAAGCTTACTCATGGGTTGCTGCATGCTTTCTCAGCCACACGAGCGTCTTCTCCTTTGTTTTTCTCCATACTAAATGCGTATGAGTGTTTCTGTCTTTTTCATGTGTGTGTGTGTGTGTGCGTGCTTGTTTGCGTTTTCGGTTTTCAGCGCTCGCCCACATGAAAAACCTTTTATCTGTTGTGGCAACATGTCCTGTTTTTATTTAAGCCCTTTATTGGATTCCGGCTCCCCTCTGCCTCCGTCTTCGCCTGTCTGCTCTCAGTCAAACTTCCACACAGCGATGCTTCTCTGACAACAAGACGCATCACATTCAGCTGCACAGCGAGCTTTTTATGCACGTTTGAAATGTTGCAAACTAGTACTACTAAAAACAACTAAATGCGAATTAGGTGCGTTTCCATCAGCTGGGTTGAAGTGAAAACATATAGGCTTCCTGAAAGTGGGAAAAAAAAATCCACATGCATGAGAAAAATGAAAGGGATCTTTGTTCTGTTCTGTTTGAATCTGTTGTTCTTTAGTGTCAGCTAATGTTGGCCATATTTCACGGCTTCATCTGAAGATGAAAACAAAGAAATGCACTCGGTAATATTCTAATGCACCAAGGCCATACTGTAGCAGCGCTCTTTCAGTGTCTTTCAGAGTCTTTCAGTGTCTTTCAGAGTCTTTCAGTGAACTCATTCATGTGTAACTACTGAGTTGAAGTCCATGCAAAAAGCAATAAGTGTGATGTGAATAAATCTCGAGAGACCAGTAACTCCATTTAGAACATTTAGTGCAAACAGACAGTTACAGACTACCAAGATTCATCAATTGGCGATCATTTTTCACGGTCAAAAAACTGTGTTGCATGGACTTTCTCACTCCAACTGAGTCTAATGACAGTGAAGCCAAGGGCCAATGTAACTAAATAGAATGTATTATACATAAGAAAATCTAATGTTCTATAATAATCACCGGATATGACTATAGCACAAATTAACTATTCAATATCACTAGTATTTCAACTCACACTTTTTTCATTATTTCAAATATACAAATCACAAAATATATCTGACATAGACTGATGCTCTGTTGTGCGATCAGTCGATCATGCCAAGCCTACATTATGATTTGCCATTTCCATTCAGCTTTTCTAGTTTGCTAGAATCATAATTTGCAAAAAGAATACTTGGATGGAAACCCAGCTCCTGATTGCTCTACTGCTCCGACTCCAAACCTGCAAGTTTTCCTCCAAAATACGAAGCATGTCATTCAATTTTTGACCCACAAATCCTCATAAGGCTCATAAAAGTATTTCTTAGCCTTGTGTGTTTTTGCTGAGATCCTGTGTTATGCATTTGCATTCGTTTCTCCTACTCTGAGCTCTTTCCTCTCCTCTCCTCACCCTTCCTGTTTTTCCCTCCCTCCCTCCTGACTGGAAAAAAAGGAGTTAGTTTAGTCAGGGAGACATGCCTTTGGCACCGCTAGAAAATCAGGTTTCCCATTAAGCCCTGGAAAGTTGAATCTGAGGGCAGAGTGTGTGAGTGTGTGCGACTGTGAGTGTGCAGGGGTGAACTTTATTTTTTGGAGGTTCTAGGCAGAGAGAACCAGTTTAGGGCCGCTAACCGGTCAGCAGCCATTTAACATATTGCTGCTAGTTGAATAAAAACGATTCATAACATCTTTAGTGGAATGAAAAGGATAACTTCAGACTGAAAATGCCAGCCAAAGCCTGTAAGAACGTAAACAGGAAGAGAAATACCATGTGATAAATCAATCATTCTCAACCTTTTTCATATCAAGGACCCCTAATTTAGTCCACATTAGAGCCGCAGACCCCCATTTGATGAGATGTTGTCTCTCAGCCCCAAATCTGAGAATATTTTTATTGTCAGATATGATTTTGTCCAGATTTCCATGACTATCTGTATTGTAGGTAGAGAGATAACAATCAAACAGTCATTCTTCTACATTCTCTAATTGTGTTAACATCTTGTAAATGAAATAATGCTGAAGTTTAACGATTCATCAATTTGCTGGGGACCCCCTGGAACCCCCTCAAGGACCCCTGGTGGTCCCCGGACCCCACGTTGAGAACCACTGTGCTAAATGATCCCCTTGTAACCCTGCTTACAGCGGTTGTGTGTCTATGTGTGTGTGGGTGTGTGTACAAAGCTTAACTATATGTCTCATCGCACTTGCACTTGTCTCTATAATAAACCCAAAGTGAGCAGTGTGCTGGGAGACGCCACACACACACACACACACACATCACATTCATCTTGCATTATTTGCAGCTCTAATAACACTGAATCAATATCGTTTAGAAGATACATTCGGGGTAAAGACGCTCTTTATCTTCAGACAGAAGGTGCCAGCGCTCCGACTGAAACATTTCGGCCCCTCAAGCCGCTCCGAACGGTAAACGCCGTTACCGGTTCCCTCCGCGTCCGGCCGTTTAAATCTCCGCTCTGTTAAAATGACAAATGACAGACAAGAGCGAGCGTCCCTCTCCATCCGTCTTCCAGCTTTTCATTGCGATATTAAGTGGTTTATCGCATCGATTTCTGACGCCGCTTATAATCTTCCTGGCAGGTTGTGGCGGCGCCTGATGTTTTGGAAGGTGTTGGCGGCGGCTTGTGTGCCTTCCACCGTCCCCGAAGCAATCCCCAGTACCTTGTCCCCAAATGCGAAAGAAAGGTGACTTCGAGCCATTAATACACTCCCCATGCGATCATCACTGGACCTTTTTGGCGTTAATTCTGGGCAAACCAGCTTTGAAAGTCACCCCTTGTCTTCTTTTTTTCCCCCCCTCTATTTTTCTCCCGTCGCTCCGGGCATCTGAACTTCTCGTCACACTAAGCGTGCTGTCAAGTTGGATTAGGCCGTGAAGTTTAACTTGTGGGTATTTTTTATTACAGGAGAGGCACCGTTGGCTTACTTCTGACAAATAAAACCTTGCTGAGTCGCGAGTTCAAAGTTTATCCATTTACTTTTCCGGAGGCCTTTTCGCCCCCCTCCCCCCCCCCTCTACCCCCGATTATTTCTCCCGGGTCCAAAGTTTTCTGCCGCGGCTTACAGATACATGTGTGCCATCGCCGATAGAGAAGCAATGGGGGAGAAAGAAGGGGTGAGGCGAGGCTGGGGTTGGGGGTTGGGGTGACGGAGAGGTCGGCTTCTAGCTCTAGTTTTGATGTGCGGGAGAAGAAGCGAGAAACAAGAGCAGAAATGAGCAAGAAAGACCAAAAGTTGGAGACTTTGTGAAGCTGCAAAGCCCCGGGCGCCGCTTGAATCTGACATGAAGAATCCCCCCCTTCCCCAACATTCTCTCTAACTTTTCCTCCTCTTCCTCTTCCTCACCCCCTGTACCCCCAGCTCCCATCTCCTCTTCCTGTTATCTCCCCTGCACTTGTTTCCCCCTCCATCCTCCATCCTCCTATCTCCTCACCTCCAACCACGCTCATCGCCTCCCCCCCCCCCCCCCCCTCTCTGATTCAGCGCTGCCCCCTCGGCTGTGTTGCAGGAACACTACCTTATCGCCGTCATTATCGCCATGTTAATTCCAGAGTCTTATCTTCCTAAATAAAGTGTGTGGTTTTGTCTCTTTGTGCCGACATCCTCGGGCTGCACTTGAATGTAGTTTATTTCTCTCTGGCAGCCGGCTCCACTTCGCATTGAAATGAACTGATTTCGGGAGGGCTGGAGCTAGCGTAGCTTGCATCAGCTCCGCGCGAGCTAATAGGGGTATCAGCAGTTGCCTGCATCGGGGAACATCAAAGCGAGCAATTCCCTCTGAACACAGAATCTGGGTGCACACAGCGGGCACACACACACACACACACACGCGGAAAAACACACATTCAGGCAGAAGCACGCACACACAGTGATGGGTGCATGCAGCGGGCATGAGGGGAGAGGTAGCTTCTTGTTTCATTTCAGCATTTCCATATATGTTAATGGCCTCCTTATTATTGTGAAGGGAACAGCCGGTGGTGCGATGAAGTGATGAGCTGTCCTGGCTGCAGGGAAGAGGGCGGCCACACCGGCCGGGGTCAGAGAGCAGGACACACACACACACACACACACACATACACACAATTGATTTCCCGGCATTGTCCGTGTTAGCGGCGATATGAGTGATGCGTTCGATGCGGCGCACGTCGAGGCGGATCATTGATGTGTCTGCTAACGCCACATGATTACCCTGTGAACAGCTTCATTTGATGCCTCTTCTGCAAAGCTACATGGGAACTGGGTCATGAAATTTGAGACGTTCAAACAGTCATAGATGAATGGGGTTTTTATTTGAAACAAGCGCGCGGCTTTTGACCGGATAACTGATGCGCTATCATGTGTGACCGAGGCAATCGCTGCTCCTTTATCTGCAGTTTGCCGTGACAAACACAACACATTAGGCTATCAAAGCGCTGTAATCATATTGGGTGAAAGAGCGTTTTTTTTTTCTCATTTGTTTTAGGATTTGATTTACTGAGTGGCCGCAAAGTGGAGATGCGCTCGTTATCATCTGAATAATTCATAATGCGTGATGTTTGTAATTTCTGTTTTGTTATCAGAAGCTCTTTGATATCACGGAACAAATGTATAGGAGAGATAGAGGATAATATCTTAGAAGCGTGTTTTTTTTCCTCTAGCACTGGTGTCATCATTATGGCAATAGAAAGTGATTTAGATCAGAGTACAGGCCCTTCTACAGAGGTATATGTTTTTGTCTGGTCTATTTTGATACATTTTTATTATCTGAGGAATGATTTGAGTACCTACAAGGCACAAAGCACGTAAACAGACACCAGACAAACCATAGACATATGAATGTCAATGTCTGAATAATCAATGTTGAGAATGTTAACTCTTGATTGCATTCTTGACATTTCAAACTTTGCAATTATTCTGCCACCTCTGAAAACATTCTCCCTTGATGCAGCAGTTCATGATAACTATTTTAAAGTGACTTTTAATCTCCAAATGTTGGGAAAAGTATCATCAAAGCAACTCTTAAAAGAGGTGGAAGGAAAATCAACACTACATGACCCGAGACATGACTGATAAACTTTTCTAGCTGATAGATTGAGAAATTAGGCTGGTAGCTCTGGGACTGGCAAGAAAGTTTTCAGCCTGTGTCAGTGATTCTGTTTCTTCTGTTTTATTGATTAGGTGTGGTGTGCATCAAGGCTCGATCCTAGAGCCCATACATTTTAATAGAGCTAAATCGAAATAGCATATGTACATTCTGCTTAATGCCATCTTTATATTGTGAGTCAGGGAAATAAACAAACTGATATGGATTTTAGATTTTTTTTTTTTTTTTTTTTTGTAAAATCCAGACAGACAATGCAACAATCCTTAGACATGCATGGATGGATAATCCGTGCTGTCAGACAAATGACTTTAAGTAAAGGTGCTTTTAGATCCTAAGTGGTATTTATCCACTATGTCAATTTAATGACTTAATGATTCAGTCTGATAAAAGATGGCCAGACATTTTACTTCTCTTTCAGCCTGAAACTGCCAGGCAAACATTTGGTATTTATCCAGACAGAGAAACACTGTCCAGCAGAAGCGTCTGATTAAAATCTTTATGTCAATATAATGACTTAATATGATTCCTTCTGAACAAACGCGTGACTAATTGGACTTGCACGGCTTTAAATCTGTTACCATGAAGCAAACATTTACACAGTGATTATTATTCATTTGTTGGCATACATGCTTTATTTGGTAAACACTTATGCTGACACTTATTTACTTGGTTTTAGAGATGCGGTGAGGAGCTTTGAACGGAGCGCCCTGGCGTACAAAGTTGGTTTTCAGTGTGAGAAATAGCTGCTGTGGATTTGAAGGGGCTTTGCCTTGAGACGTCTCGCATCCAACAGCTTCCTTTCTCTCTGTTTGTCTTTTATCTGTTCTGTTTGGAAATAACAGCGTGACCTAACCTCGCCTTCCTCCTCCACCGCGGAGTATCGGAATCCAAAGGACTCAGCACTATGTCGATTCTCAACTTTATGTATCCGTATTTCATTTGAATGTATATATTTACATTTACTATGTCGGGCTGTGTGTACCTCATGAATAATATATGGCCTATTTACACAACAGTACCATTAAGTTATGAATATATGCATAATATAATAGTGTTTGCGCAAAATGGTGCAGGGAAGACATATTTGTGAGATGCATTGCCCGTGCTCTGTCAGCCCTCTCTGCACTGAGAAGTCTGCTTCTGCTATCGCCCGGTGGAAGTTATCCATAGAAAAACTGGCTCAAGATTATTATTATCATTTGTAACCCGGCCTTTTCGGAAACTTCTCTATGGAGGAGTGAACCTGGTGAAATGAATTGAATGTGGTCAGTAGAAGTAGAAGTCTACCGGGTTATACTGTGGTTTTACTGGGCAGTCGATCTTTGTTGGGTAAATCAACATTGAATAAATTATACAATTCTACACTACCTGACACAAGAAACAACCAATGCAAAGTGAATTCAATTGTAACTGACAATTTGACCCAGGCCTGACCCCTAATCAGATGATTCTGAGGTAGAAGGGCCTTCTTCTTCTTTTTTTTTATTCCTTTTTTTTTTTCCTTGAGGAGGATTTTTCAGTGAGTCATCATGTTGTTCACTGTGCAAAAACTACAGTGCATAAATACAATGCATCCAGCTTACTCTAGCCTTTTGAAAAAAGGCAGAGGCAGGATGGCCTCACACTGAACCGGGGGGCTTTACTACGCCTATTCAACAGCTTGCTATTGAATAGCGAGTATCCCCTCTGCTACTGTTCATAGTGTATTAATCACATTTAGTGTAGAACAGTGGCAGCTCAATCCAATAAAAATCAGTGGTGACGAATTTGCACACTTTTCCCATATTGTCAAATGAAGTTTTCTAAAATTGTTGAGGTGAAAGATAGCGTGTGTTTTGCTCAGGGAAAAGTACCCACACAGCAATGTAAAAATAATAAAAAAGAAAGTAAAACTACCTAAATAATGCCAGGCACAGCGAACTGACAAGGCAGTCCCCGGTGACTGGTTCTTGCCTCGCTCTCATGGATTGTTTACTTGATGCAATATACTGATGGAATTACAACACTGCAAGCTATAGACTTGCATTGTTCCAAGGTTGTTCACAAAGACTTCATTATGACTGTGTTGAGATCTACACAGATTTGAAGGCTTGTTAATGAATTTGTATTGTTGCTACGTTACGATGGAGGCAAACTTGACAATAAATGCTTTGCCGTTTAAATCCATCTGTATTGTTCGCTGGTCCCTCGTGACGCGGACCTGGCGCGCGGCGATAAGAAACACCGAAAACACCCTCGTCGCGATCGGCTTTGTGCTCCGTTCCAAGTCAACCGCGGGACGTCCCGGGACGCGAGGACACGGTCACGGCCACAGCCCGTCCTCCGAGGGTTACTGATAGCAGAGACAAAGCGCTATCGCCGCCGCTCTCCGAGAAGTCAATCAGGGGACAGTCGAGATGGTCGTTAACGATGGGCGGGGCTCGGCGGCGTCGCGGGGACGAGGCTGTGGCTGATAATTGGGCGTGGGACTCGGTGGCAACAAAGCAACACGGCCTTAGTAATGAGATTAATGATGTTGTGTTAGGTCTCGTTTCACCAAGGAGAGGATTATCTCCTAACAGCCCTCCTAAGGTGAAGGAAAGGACAATTACTCAGACACAGATTCATCAGGCCCATTCCCTATTCAGGCTGAGCTTGAAATGATGTTTCAGAGCTGGGTCAGGGCTCATTCCCACCGAAAGAAAAAAGCAATTTACTCAAAAACTCTGCAATGAGCATTAAGGAAGTCAAAGTCAATTGTTTTCAACCTGAGTCGTCCAAAGTGAGGGTTATGGCGCCGCAAAGTTCAGATCGACTCCTGATCAAACACCTCTGGGTGAATATAAATATTGTGTTTATTTGACCAAGCAAACCGAGGTATGATTGTTTCCTTTGCCACAGATGAGTCCTTGATGAATTTTCTTGAGCTCTGCCCTCTCTGTACACTAATTATCTTATGACTGTGTGAGGCGAATGATTAAATGATGCACGACTCCTCAGACAAATGTCTTTCTACTTTTTGTCTTTCAGGCATAGATGTATAGTGATGATGCCTTTCATGATTCTCAATACTTAGTGGAGCCATACAAAATCCCATGCAAAGAAGTTGAATTGGTGAAAGTTGGTGAATGCAGTTTATTCAAGGCTTCTTGTGGCAAACTAACGTTATGTATTCACTGCCGACTTCTGGCCATATCTGAACTCTCAGCTCTGTACACATACTGTATTACTGCATAAATAGGCGGAAAATCACTGTTGCAGTCACACACAGACAAACGTTCCTTTATTGTGTATTTATGGACAGTTTGCACATTTATGATTTATCATTAGCAACAAGGATGATTCATCAACTGTAGTAAAACCTCTCAGAGTTGTATTATTTGGAAAGCAAATGAGCATGAATAAATAATAAAATGTGAATAAATCCAGTTTTTTTTTTTTCTTCCTTCCAGTGACTGAACTCGCTGTATACATTATAAATCAATTCATCTAGCAAAAACATATCCTAACTTTATAAAATATGGGTTTTTTCTATTCAAGTCCAGTGTCTTCAAAAGCATCCTAAGAAAAAAAACAAAAACATTTTGGAACCATTAGTGAAATGCCACTATAATACATATTCAAGAAATATCATGAGGTTCTTCTCTAATAAAAAGAGACATCAACCATCTAGAGGAAAACCTACCGAGGTGCACAAGAAAAGACATTCTCTTGATGGCACGGGGGGATAAATTAGGGCTGATTATGTAGTTTTCAGAGCATTTAGATATAAACATTCTACTTACATGTTCCTCTTTACCTTTTCATCAACACTGAGGCAAAACAGTGTAATCACATTAAATCAGAGGTAACACTTTATTTTACAGTCTGCTTAGCTTATGTTTACTATTTCCCCAGCATGTAAAAAAAAAAGTGCTGTTCCGATATGCACTCTGTGGTACAGAATTATTGCACTAAATTGCATTAGTGCTGACTTTGATCCCAAAAGTGAGTCCTATTT
Organism: Centroberyx gerrardi; assembly: GCF_048128805.1. Taxonomy (NCBI): domain Eukaryota; kingdom Metazoa; phylum Chordata; class Actinopteri; order Beryciformes; family Berycidae; genus Centroberyx; species Centroberyx gerrardi. The sequence goes on from NC_136001.1 coordinate 31,151,627, forward strand.
AATTACACAACATTCTGTACCATTTTGTTCATAATGTCAAGAGAATAGAGGTCTTTCAGGTGACATAACACACCCTCTGGCAGCCATATTGGAGGTCCTCAGCCCTTGAGCAACAATAGCTGTGAACAGCTGATTATGTTTCTAAATGTACTGTACTTGGATGTCTCAAGATATGGTTAATAGGGAGGGAAAGCAGAAGCTAAAATCCACATCCGGTATAGAGCCGCTAGCTTCATGTCTACCCACTGATGCTAAGATCTTCATATAATCAAATAACACAATATACTGCTCTTTCACCTTAAATGTTGTATGCTCTGCATCATAAACAAATACATGATGTGTGATTTTTTTAAAAGTGCCGTAGGTACCAACGGTCACAAATTTGTGTATTGTAGGATGCATTTGGCAGCCAGGAAGTTCTCTATTGATACGCACTGGGACGAACCAAAACTTCATCTATTGTCCAGGTTGCTAACATTAGGTAGTTAGGTGAGGATAGAATTACTATTGCCATGGTGTGTTTTAAACCTGATTGTGACCATTATAATGTGAAAAACGATTGCTCGTTTTATAGATTTACATTGGATGTCAAGAAGAGGAAGAGATGCATTCATCAAGTGCATCAAGTGTATGAGGGGAAATTAAGTCCTATCTCCGCAATGTTCAAGACTCATGTATTTGTAGTTGACTTGTAACCTGTAAGTGGGAACGTATCCCAATATCTCATGATTGGGAAATCAGAACAGTAGCCTACATTGCACATTTGCTTTTATTTTGTAATTGATGCTGAATAGAGTAGTAAGTCTATAGGCCTACCGGATGTGACATTGACTTTTTCTGACATCTCCCTATTTCTGTGCTGTTTTTGACTGGGGATTTATCATTTCATCACTGATACACCTGATTGATTGTGTGTGTAGATAATGTTAGCTCGTTAATTAGCTTGCAAATCAGTATCTGGTTAGCTAACTAGCTGTCCTGTTGTACATCTGACTTGCACACTAGCTAATAGTAGAAATTAGCATTAGTAGTGCCTAGCACATAACATTAACATCAGTTGCTTTGCTAAATTAGCCTGCTGGCTAACAAAGCCAAAAAAACAACACTTCAGGTTAACTGAGCTGACTCTTCTCAAACTACAATTCAGAGGCCCTGATTCACTAAATGATGAATGTTCAATGTTCACCAAGATTAAATAAAGGATTGGATTGGATTGGATTGGAAATGTTTGCGGAGGTAACTGACCACGCAGCGACCAGATACTGACTTAATACTCAGTCGATATTGGATCTCTTCATTCAATCCCATTTAATTCCAGGACATTGTTAAGTTTGTCGCCACCCACAAGTTCTTGGAACAGGAACATTTCAAACTCTCGTTGGATGTACTGCACCCGCAATGACATGTTGCGGCCAGTTTTTGCGTGATCACTTGATTTGCATAAATAGTGAATAGGATGCACTTTGCTCCCGCAGTTGAGCTATTTGCTCGCACAATGCAATCTTAGTGAATCAGGGCCTGAGTGTTTTGGAGTAGAGACTAGGGATAAAGACAAGACAGTTGTTATACTGTATATTTAGCCATTATTTGCACCCAGTCAGTTCTCTAATGGACCTCCATGATGGCCCCAGATGTGGCTGCTAGAAGATTTGTGATGCAACTGCAAAGCCTCTAGCATAGTGAGATTGTAGAATAAAGTGCACTATAACTGAATCATACACATCTTCAAAGTACAGTAGTTGTGCGCTACGCAGCTTCAGACTGGGCAGAGGGCTCTGGGGCTCTCCGGGGGTCATTCATCAAGGTTGGACGGTGGAGAAATGTGCCTTTTGTTGGTATTAATAGCCTAGGGTGAATCGGGTCTCCTCTGCTGTGGAGGCGATCTGGCAACTTGGGTGAGCCCTATCTCACTTTTCTCCACTTATCTGATTCAAGCCTTTTTCTGGGGCTCGTTCTCCTCAGGCCTTTACTGTAGGAGAGACGGCGCGTGTCATCTGAACATTTGAAAACGCCCTTCCCCGCCCCCCACCCTCTACATCAGTCCGTATACTCTTGCCATTGCCCGGTTCAGTAAATCATATTACTCTGATAAATTCATGTTTGATAAATTATCTTCTCTTTGTAGACAACAAAATTAAAATAATCTGTGGAGATTAAGGCAGTCTTTCCATTTATAAACAAGACATTTAAACTCATAAAATGTAATCGGATAGGAAAAAAAAAGAAAGGTCGGAATCTTCCCGAAGAAGTCACGTATACACTTGCTCCATATTTAAAACCTTTCGCGTTTTCTTCTCAGATCGATCTCTCAAGGAAAAAAGTCTTGAAAAGTTCCCACATATCTTCTTCTTCTTCCGACTATTTCTCCGATCAGCGCGATTCCCGTGGAGTTCCTTTAGGCCTCAGAAGCCAGGGTTTCTAGATTTTAGCGGAAGGCCTCAGAAACCTGGGCGTTGGAGTTATACGTGCACCGACGGCACACTCCTGTTCAGGACCTGCACCCTCATCAGCTGGACGCTGGTCATGATCTTCTTCTGGTGGCCCATCAGCGTCACCCCGAGCCTCTGGATGTCCCTGCAGGACACACGCAGATATAAACACACACACATTCAGTGGAGAGCTTTAGCATCACATGATGGTCTTAATGCTGTTTCAGAGGGTTTTCCACTCTGTCAAGACTCAAATGCTGAGGGGAAACACTGAAGAGATGGATTTCTTTTGGCATGAAAACAGTCAAATGTAAAAATATTGAATTCTGGCACAAAATATAAGGTATCGACAGCTTCCAAAAATAGCGGTATCGCTATCAGCCTTCAAAAACCATATTGGCCGATCCATACACAACTCACATTGTGCTGTGAGTGGATCATAGTCACAGCTCATTTCTTTTCACTTTACAGGAGAGCTGTAGTCAGACGCTGTGATGGCAGCTGTCAAGGATGGACCTGAAGGCCCCATGAAATGGAATCATGAGCCCTGGCTCAGATAAAAAGCAAATCTGAGCATGGGTGGGAGGGTAGAAGAGGGTATTGTGCTGGTGACAGTTCTCAATGGCACAAGCTGATTATATAATATTTGAGGAGGTGGTAATAAAATAAACAAATGAGCAGTGATGAAATACGACTGTGGTCAAAGTGATTTTATCAGGATACTCGCTGAAATTTACTGGGAGCATTTTTAAAATGATCCCCGTGTGCAGCTGCTCAAACTTGCTTAGCGGTGTCTATCAAAACGTTTCACCCCTGGGTGCAGGCGGAGTATTCCAAGTCATTTTTCACTCCACAGGGTCTTTAAGCTACATACATCAAGCAAAGCTATCAGATGGCGGAGCCCGGCAGCCATCTACTGCCTCTGAGTTGTTATCATTCTCCATCATGGTCAGTACTCACCCTTGGTTCATGCCTATAACGTGTCCCAGGGTATGGTACCCCCCCGCGGCGAAGTGGTCCTTGTAGCGGCCCATCTTTATAGTGTCCAGCCAGTCATCCACTGAGTTACAGCTACTGAAGTCTGGGATAGCTCTCTCCATCAGCGGAGGACTGTTTAACCTGAGGCAGAGAGCGAGACAGATGGAGAGATAGATAGATAGATAGATAGACAGAGAGGGAGAAAGAGAGAGAGAGAGAGAGAGAGGGAGATGAATGGGGAGACAAAAAGATTAGTTGGAGGGAGTCCGAAAAAGAGAAAAGAGTCAAAAAGTGAGAGAAGCAGAAAAGAGAGAAAGAGAGAGAGAATGGGGAGGGAAAGGGGGCTTTGAAATGCACTAGCGGCCGAGGCAGAAAATCAATAGCAGTTAAAATGATAGAGAAGAGGTGGCGGCCGTGGTTGCAGGATGGCTGCTTTGGGTAGATTAATACAGGGAGAAATCCTTAACACTCCTCCTCCTCCTCTCCCCCATCCTCTACTCCCCGACTCATCTCCTCCCATCTCCTCCAACACCCCCACCCCTCACCCCCCATCACACACACACACACTTCTGCCATGCACCACTGACTCCGTAGGACCCGGGATCTGAACTGAGCAATTTACACAGGTCCAGCCTCAGCCCGGGTGCCCTCTCAAACCTGCTCCCTGATTCACTGCGGATCAATGTCAATATCACAGCTAGGCTTTTACTTAACGCACAGCGCGTCTATCAGAGATGAGCTTATTGGAAAACGAACACAACCGCTCGCCCCGTCTGCCAGAGAACTTTGAGGGAAACTTTGGGCTGTAACTTTATCCCACCGCGCTCATGTTTGATAGCGGCGGGATGAGATTGGATTTACTCTGCCTCCCGCACCAGGACAGTTACTTAGTAGCCTAACAGTCTGTCACCACGCATTGTCCAGGAGATCATCTCCTCAGCCCCTCGCAGGCAGCGCCTTGCCTCGACTCCCGGCTTAATCCGCTAATCACATGAACCAATATTTGATTAAATGGTTGGCGAACTGTCTGGCCAAATTAAATCAAAGGACTCCTCGGCATGTGACACAGCGGACCCACGTCGCTATGGATCTTTTCGCCGGTCCACCCACCTGCAGAGCGTGTCCATAGACTTCAGGTTCTCTGGGTTGCGGATTAGCTTGTCAAGAACGGTGACTATCTGGCAAAAGCGCGGCCTCTCGTTGCGATCCTTCTGCCAGCAGTCCAGCATAAGTGTGTGTAGAGCCCCAGGACAGCCCATAGGAGCAGGCAGCCTGTAGCCCTCCTCCACAGATTTGATCACCTGCACATGCATAAAAAATACAGGTAAGACAATAAATACAAAGCAATATGACAGTATGTACAGCAGCATGCAAGCACCACTCAAAGAGCTCCATATTGCACAAGGATTCACATGGGAATGTTCAGGTTATTTCTGGTCTAAGTCAATAAATCGGTTCTTGGTTCTTGCTTCTTGCGCTTTAGCCCCTGTACAGCACTCACATCTCTGTTGGTGAGGTTCCAGTACGGTCGCTCTCCATAGGACATCACCTCCCACATGACCACGCCGTAGCTCCACACGTCACTGGAGGAGGAGAACTTCCGGTAGGCGATGGCCTCCGGCGCCGTCCAGCGGATGGGGATCTTCCCGCCCTACGGGGGGGAACACAGAGAACGACAGCCAGCTGAGTTCAACCAGGATGGACCGGACTTTCGGAGACAAATTTATGAGGTGGCGGTAGTGTTGTGGTTAGAGAAATCAAATGTGTGACCGTGGGTTGAATTCCCTGGAGAAATCTGGGAAGGGAAGGTGAGCATGAGACCTCAACAAGTCCTGCCGAGGTACGCTTGTATGTTTCTGTCTGTAAATTTTCCCTCAGACCATTGTTGATGATGAAAGCAGAAAGTTAAACGACACACAAAGTTACATGACATAGGATGGCTTTATGTCTGAATGTACCGGACTTTACTGCGTGTGTGTGTGTGTGTGTGTGCCAGCAGACCGGGACAAGAATAGATTTGCAAATGGTAGCAAGTATGTGAACTACTTACAGGACGCTTGATATAAAATTACACTTAATTAGGCTGACAAATGGATACATCACTTTGAAGACAAACAAAGCGTTCCCCATGGGTTATTTTAAACATGCGAAGGTTACTTGCAAAATGTAGTCCATTACAGATACTTGATTTCCTGCTTTAAATTGGAATCAGCAACATAGGAATTATCCAAGCCTAACTCATAATCAAAATTTTGCTGGATTGCATAGAATTATCAGATAAACACTTTATCCTCTTTATCCTCTTTTATTCTCCAATCTACAGACAGTAATTTGAACAGTGTTAACATAACCTTCAACCATTATCAAGCGTTATTTCAAGATGTTATGTAATTCTGCTGTAGTGTCTATAATATCACAATCTAAATTCCTTTTCCCCTTCAAATATGTACTAATCACCTAGTATCTGTAACCTGATTGCTGTGTTTTACAGTAACTGTACCTGACAAAGGTGCCAAATGCTGATTTTCATCTGTGTGCTGATGATAGCATCAAACTCTCCAAGGAGCTGCCTTTGCTTTTTTTAGTCAAGATTTAATACGTTTGGCCCAACAGGCTGCTGGTTTAATATTGAACTCCTGCCTGCTGGAGCGCTTATGGAGATTTTCCTTCGCTCTCTTTTTCATGTGACTTTGACTGTACTGCATTGCTTTTGTACATTATTGCTTTTGTCTTCAACTTTTATGTTTGTCTTGATGCTGCTTTCTTGGCCAGATCTCAACGGGACTGCCTGGTTAAATTAAGGTTAAATAAGAATAACAAATAAATTACTGTCAAAGCTGCGCTAGACATGATTTTTATGTATAAATACATCCTACCAGCCTAAATGACAAAGTGGGGCTGAGGCAGAGAGGAGTGTCCCTTTCTCCCGAATTGAGATGCCCTAGATTTGACTGAATGAAATTTGTTTTGAAGTCTGCAAAATTCAGATACCTCTTGGGGCCGCCAACATGCCCAGTGCAACTTTAAAGTCACTGAAATGAAAAATGACTTTTTCGCTATATTTAGCTCATTCAAACTATCATGTATACACCTATTTGACTATTTATGCCAAAAATATGACAAAAAAATATTTCCTTGTATTTCTATATCAAAATCTCATTAAAATTCCAGCCAATAAAACCATCACAGATTTTTGAATAATCCCGCCCCAATGCCCCTTCCATCAAATAAAACTGCCTTTCTCTCCCTAACTGATATCCCATTAGTTTACTCTTTTGAATGATCCCTCCCCACATTATGTCCCGCCCCAACATCCTGTTTCAACAGGAAATACATCACATTAAGGAAGCAAGATGCTCTCAACATGCGGTTCATTGTGACTTTAAGTTATAGTTATGTTTTTGGCTATCAGATTACTGAAGTCCCATTACATGTAATCCGTTGCTCCCCAACCTTGACCATTCCTTTCAAAAACCATATGTGTGTGTGTGTGTGTGTGTGTGTGTGTGTGTGTGCGACGGCGTAGATATGCTTGCCTCTATGTGTAAACTCACACTGGTGGTGTAGGCGGCGTCGGGGTCGTCCTCCAGCACCCGGGACAGGCCAAAGTCAGACACCTTACACACCAGGTTGCTGTTGACCAGGATGTTGCGGGCTGCCAGGTCTCTGTGGATGTAGCCCAGGTCGGCCAGGTAGGTCATGCCGGCTGCGATGCCACGCAGCAAGCCCACCAGCTGGATGATGGTGAACTGGCCGTCGTGTCTCTGCAGGGAGGGGAGAGAGAGAGAGAGAGAGAGAGAGAGAGAGAGAGAGAGAGAGGGAGGGAGAGGAGAAAAAAAGTTTTAACTGCAGCTGAAAAAACTGGTATTGAACAGCAGCGGAAAAGACGAGCGGAGGGATGGCGAGAGATTTCCAGAGGGAGAAAGAGCAGATGAGAGAATAAAATGTGGCATAAAGTAATACTTTGCAACATTTTCATATAAGTGCCATTTTGCTGCTCTCTATCGCTGATTGATACAACAAAATAGGGATTCAACCCATATCCAGTTCTTGAAAGCTTTTACACTTGCTGTTCTAAACACCCGGTGCGGTCGCTCTTTCCTGGGTAAAAATCCTCAGCTACAATACAACACAAAAGCTACAATACAAACCCTGAGGAAGGAGTCCAGGGAGCCGTTCTCCATGTACTCTGTGATGATCATCACCGGTTTACCTGGGGACACACACACATACAGGACCGTTCCTCCTATGCATTGTACATCTCAGACTTTCTGTTTGCTTTACATACACACTATATATGATCCATGTTTATGCACTGCATGGGAAATACCAAAGTACATGGATCTCTGTGTAAATAAATGCAAAATTTTAAGTCGAATACAGCTGCTTTTGATGCAAAAAATAATAATGCTGTGATATCAGACGGTATTACCACCTAATTAAAAAAGGAAGTCAAGGCACTCTTCTTCTCATTTAGTTTTCAATGGCTTCCCAAATAAAGGCTTAACTTTAGCACAGAAAAAAGAGAGCCTTAGCTTTCTTTTTTCAACTTTTCTTTCACCCTTAACTCCAATAAACACATTTTGTTGCAAACAGACTTTAATGGTTTGGAGAGGCGAAAAAGCAAGGACACACTCTGCTATCCCCTCACAGCCTGTGTTATATATTATATTGTATCTAGGTCTAGGCTGACATATCGTATTTTCCTTTTATTAAATACCGGATATTTAATTCATCCTGCCCACCCACCACCGATATGACGGAGCTTCCTCCCCCGACCGAAGCTGCATAAAAACAGCCTGTAAAAACTGCAGTGAAGTTTGATTGTCTTTGTACATTTTATTCATTCGTTTCATTGCTCAATAATACTTTCTGTAAATTAAATTTTCATTTGCAAGTCGGGCGTGTATCCCAGAGTTTCCCTACCATTTAATAGGTGGATTGGGTCAACCTGCTTTAACGAGCTGCTAACTCTAAAAGAATTTCATTAGGCTGGGTTTCAGTGGAGAGTTTTAGTGTCCCATGATGGTCTAAATGCTGTTTCAGAGGCTGACAAGAATGGAAGAATCTGGTGGGAAACACTGAATACTTGAAAAGTAAGTAAGTATGTAGAATGGTCAGATTAAAAGATATTCAATATAGGCCCAAAATCTATGGATTGGCCCAAAAACATGGATCAAAACAAGCGTGCAGCGTACTCTGGGTCACCACTCCCTCCAGGCGGATGACGTTGGGGTGGTCGAACTGGGCCATGATGGACGCCTCGGCCAGGAAGTCCCTCTTCTGCTTGTCGCTGTATCCCGCTTTCAGGGTCTTCAGAGCCACGGGGATGTCTCTCTTCCCCGGGAGCCTCATACGTCCGTAACACACCTCCCCGAACTCGCCTAAAACACACACACACACACACACACACACACACACGCGGCACGAGATGAGCAAGTACACCACTGCATTGAGCATCCACTGTGCTCAGCTGCATCCGCTAACCTCCCCCCCCTCCTCCTCCCCCGAAGCCACGCTTGTAAATGAGAATGTGTCTTAAGCTAATTTGCTACGGTAGATAAGGGGGGGGAAAAAAACCCCGACAACAAATATCTACTTGTGAAGCTGTCTCTCCACATCTGTGTGTGACACTTCAACAAATCGGAGTAAGCTGCTCATCGATCAGCCTCTTTCTCATTAATTTTTATCTTTAGCTCTCAGCAGAACTTCAAGTGCGATCGCTGTCATTTGTCCTCTTCTGCTCTTTTTCTTTCTTTCTTTTGCAGCAGTCATATCCAATACGGTGTGTAGTGCAGAGTCCAGCGGTAACACAGAGTTAGTATTCCCTGCCTGTCTGAGGAGCTTTGATTGACAGTCCCACGCAACGCTCTGATTCCGCTCTGCCATCCTCCTCTCTGCTGCACACCACAGCCTTTACACCAGCCAATGATTTTAAGTTACCTCAGCCGATGATTCTGACTGTGTGTGTGTGTGTGTGTGTGTGTGTGTGTGAGTGTGTGTCCCAAGTTCATGGTTTTTACCTGAACCAATGATTTTCTCTATTTTGATCCTGGAAGCTTCAATTTCTCGGGCAAACTCGTGGACCGCCTGGCAGGGGTCCTCGTATGTGTGCGGGTCGATATAGAACCTCGCGTCGGGGAATGACACTAAGATAAACAACATTAGCATTCGGTCACATATCGGAGAATGAGAACAACATCACATCTGAGCCCCTATCAGTGGTGTGTGGAAGGGAAAGTTGATGAAAGAGGAGAAATGATTCGGAGACGGGCGCAGACAGACAGAGAAAGAAAAAGAGAGAGCGCGCGAGAGATAGAGAGAGTAAATAGAGAGCATGCGGGGAATAAGGCCTCTGTGCTCCTGTAATCACTCAGAGCGTGATGAAATTGTTTACTCTGAGGATGAACTTTATTACATCTGGATGAAAATGCAACCTATCCGAGGGACGCGACATAATCTATTATTGCTAATAATCGGGGGAATGGGCCAAACATACCGTGGCCGTTCTGGTAATGCATCTTCTCCTCATCAGAGTCCTGGAAAGCCTTGCTGTAGCCACAGTGTCTGTACAAATCACACACACACACACACACACGCACAAGTGACAAACACACACAGATAGGCATGCATGCAAACAAACTCTCGCACACACACACACACACACACACACACACACACGCACATACATACGGAGGGATGAATACAGGGCAATAGCAGGACATATATCTCAGAGCATTCTCAACCATATGCCATACTACAGCATAACACCACAACTCATAATTAATAAATCAACAACTGTTCATAATGAATAATTAACTCTGACATAGCCTATATCACCCAGTGATTACTTATATAGGGGACAACCAGGCAGCCTGTTTCCCCTGTTTATGCAGTTTCTGGGTGGCAATAGGGCAGGGGGCGGGGGGGCAGAGGTCAAGCAGAAGAAAGGAAGGAATCCAATTGAATTATTTGGGGGGAGTGATGAGGTTTACTTATTAAAGTAGCAAACCTATTTTTCCATGGGTATGCTTTTCCTGTTTTCAGGGAAAAAATTGTGATAAACATCAATATTCAGGTATAAAATACACTAATGAACACATACTAGGAGGGCACTTTGGCCTTTTGTCCATGTGGGAGTAAAATTCACCTATGACTAAATATTCCCAAACATGCCTCACCTCCACGAATGTTTTTATTATGAAAACAATACAATAATAAAATGATAAATCTATTTGATACATCTAAAAAGCTGGGTTTTATTTCTGATCTTTAGAAAAATGGCAGGACCGGTGAGTGTTGTTGACATCCAATGCCGATCCGCACTGACAGGTCCTTATGAACACTGTCCCCTCTACTCAAATCAGGTTACATGGGCACTGCTTAAAGCAATACGCCAAGTGATGAGAACATAGACACCAAAATCATCCATGTGTCCACGGTAGATCTGTCTCTGCTGCTCCATGCTAACACTTTAGCATACACTGTGGTGACTGATAGTAGGACACTAGCATTATCCAAAGAAGGCCGACCTTCCATCAACCAATTGGAGGCTGGTTTGCTGTACATCCACATAACAGGAAGTGGCCCGGTGATTTTCTAACTGTAGTGGCTAAGTCAACGCGTGAATTTAATAGTTTGTTCAGTGGTTCTCTTAGTGACAAAAGCACTGTATCTACCACAGCACCTTGGTGTTAACAGGTGGAGTTTTTAAAATCAACGTAGTTTCACTCAATCCAATCATGCTCTCTCTTCCACAGTAATGTTACACAACACCATAACACATACATTAAGTACAGTGCTTGAATTAGCGTATACTCCACTACACCAGGCAGAATCTAGTGGCTAAATCAGTGCAAGTAAAGGATGCAAGAGTAACTAACACACACAGTGGGTCACAACTAAAGCTGAACTATGTGACTTTTCCATTAAAATATATTGCCTTACCTTCAACCTAAATATCGTTGATGAGCAAAACCAGAGAAAATCCATCAATTAACCCTGTCATAAGACCTGCTGGATTTGCCCATACAGCCAATCTCCCTATCTAAGATAGTAATTGCATTACACTTGCATAGTGACCACTATATCAACAAAGACACTATTGTGCTGTTACTGTAATTTACTCTGATCATGCATATCCCCCACCCCCACCCTCCCACCGCAGCACCTGTAAAGCATTAGCGCACTTCTCATTATATGGTCTGTAGATTCATAAATTTTAAAAATGAATTATCATTAACTCAATAAAGCTGATGTAGCCAGGTTTATTTTTGGAGCTATTTCAGATAAGGAACCACATATGCATCCACTGTGCAGTGATTTTTTAGCTGTACACAGTCTCCCATCACCCACCACCTTCACTCCCTATATGGAAACAGGAAAAGTAGTCCCCTGGTATGTTATTTTTCTATCATATTTTGTGTAAGTTTTATCAATCTACACAAAACTACCAGACTTGGCCCCATGATGTACGATTTCGGTGTCTATGTTCTCATCACTTAATATGTTGACAAATGGGCCAATATCCCTACTGCAAAAACTTGGTGTATTCCTTTAAAAGAGCGACTTGTGGCGTACGGAGCAGAAAAATGCTCCAGTGTCTGATTCTGCGTCCAAGTGACATTCATCACAACGGACTCTGCAGTCATAAAAACATGATTTTGACTGGATAACCCCTTTAAATCCTCTATGTTTTTTCCTCTCTCTCTAACAGAATGGAAATGAACTCCAGCTGAAGAAGTTAATATGCATTGAAGTATGAATTAATTAAGTGCAATGAAATTAATTATTCGTTGCAGTGCTATGGAGGTGTAAGTTGAAGACATCAAAACGTGGGGAGGGGGCTGAGAGGATAAATGGGAACGTTTGGCTCGCAAGCTACTGGACATGAATCAACATAATTAAATCCACTATGGGGTGGAAATTACGTGTTGGGAAATTAGCTAAATAAGACAGGGAGAAGACAGGGAGGGTTGAGGAGATGAGAGAAGCTCACACCATTAGTTGAAGCATTAGCTCAACTGCACTCATCATCTTTATTACAGACAGAAAGGCATGCAGATTATTTGTGTGTTCCCATATTGTGCACATATCAGAGTGCCAAGGGGGACCAAAGGTAGTTTAGCTTCTCACACACAGGCTTCAAATGAGATCCTTTCCCTCATTCAAATTACAACCATGCTTTCATTCTACTTGCACCCTCGTTAGACTACACGTAGCAAAAGCAGGGTGAAATACAACAGCTATGCAAAAAACGGGGTTGTCATCATACGACACAAGCAATACGACACAGAGAGAGGCAAAACGTAGAGTAGTGTAAGAAAGTGTTCCACACACAGCAGCGACGGGTAGTGTGGTAAAGTGTAGCCTTGCCGTTTCCTGCAGATGATGATGGCCAGAAAGGCGACCAGGCCGGACACCAGGGCCATGCAGATCCAGATGATGGTCATGGTGTTGTAGCGCAGAGGAGCTGCAAAGACACACAAACACACCGGGTGTCAGCTGAGGCAGCCGGGGCCGCCGAGAGTCTGCAGGTTTTCATTCCAACCCGAGACTAGTTCCTCCTCTCCGGTTGAAGCTGTAGGCTCTTGGGTCTCGATGGAACATGGTTGAGAACCACTGAGCTTAGGTGTATTGTTTATCTGTATGTGTGTGTACAGTCTATGGGAATGTAATCAGTGCATATGCAGTTATACGTACATGCACATTGTCACCAACACACAAGTGGCAGTAGTCTTTTTGTTTAAATAAAGAACATGCAACTCCAATAAGGAGCTCCATCTTTTCTAATGAAGTGATACCTCCCGCTTTGAAAGCATCCTTTATATGCCTGTTCTATTATAGGTAAATGATGTTCATCTTATGTTGCCATCTATTTTGAAAGATAAGGTACTGTATGTTGTCTTAGTATTAGAAGTGATTAAGCCTCTACCTTTGAGTCAAGTCAAGCACAATGTTATGAATAACTGCAAGGACTTGTTGTATGATGTAGGCTGTAAGAGAAAAGTAAACTCATATCACAAGGCCTAGCAGATGTAAGAAACATGTTCATGTCCACATTAGGTTGAATATTGCATCTCTTTAAGTAATTAATTAATTAATTAAGCGGCCCCAAATGGCAGCGAGAGGTAACTGTTTGAAAATTTGAAATTCGATACCCAGAAATCCTGTATCCTGATGTCAGTAAACTGCACACGGTGTGCTGATGTGATGCTTTATACCAAAGGATACCAAAGGGACGAAAGAAGAAAAGATCTAACGTTGGTGACCATACCTGACACCAGAATTTATTTGGGGCAAATAGGGCAAACCTACGGGATGTACATTAGGGGGTATGGGACACTTATCTCTACTGCAGCACCACATTGGGATTTAGGGTCATAAGACTGGTGTATTTTTACATAAAAATCTTGCCTAGTGCAGCTTTAAGATACCTTGAGAAATTGGAGACACTATATGAGCTACCTTGCATATTTTCATTATTTTAAAATGAAATGTGCATGCAATTAGATGAGCTCCTCTGAGGTTTAGCATGCTTGAAGAATTATGAGTTTGTGCCAATTAAGAATCACTGATGGTGGGAAAGCAATTTTCTGTGAGCATGTTAAAGTTAAGATTATTATGTGAATTCAAATCCAATCTAGAGACCTGAAGAAAACCTGAGGCAGGCTATATCGCAGTTTAGTGTCGCGCAGCCCTGGACAGCCTTGATGTGATTCATTAGGGGAAAGTTAGCCAGAGAGAAGACTTTTTCCAACTCGACATCGAGCGACTGCAAAGCAATGTTCGCAGTAGGGTAACAGGCACCACTCTATATGCTAGAAAATAGGCTACTCGGTCTAGTTTTTCCCATATTTTTGGACTTATTGATTGCTCAGCATGTAGGCTAAGTGGGATGTATGCATTCCTCTCGTTTCCAGAGTCTGAGAGTGAAACGGTGTCAAGAGGAGGAGAGTCTGGGTCCACTGAGCAGGAGAGCGGAGGGAGACAATTAGTCAATGAAACAGCGCTGGGACTCAAACCGGGGAAGAGGTTGAGCTTCGCAGACCTATAGAAGCGGCTCTGCACGTCATCTGCCGAATCCCCTATGAAGCGAGAACAATATTCTAATAAAAGAATTGTTTTAGCAAAGCTTAACTTCCCTTGCTGCACTTGCGTCAGGTGCACAGACCCACGAAGACCAACCCCCCCCCCCCCCCCCCTCTATCCCAGCGCTGTTTGAAGCTGGGATAGGCAGTGGTTTCGCTGACAGGGGCGACCCTCTAACAAAGCGCAGATCGATGGAACAGAGGGATGGACTGAGGCGGTTATCGGCCTCAGTGACACCCGGGTCTCTTTAGCCCGGCGCCACGCTGTGCGGTCTGGCCTGGCTTTTTAGACGCTCTCTGTGCCAAGTCGTTTAACAGAACAAACAGTTTTGTTATTGGGCTTTTTCCACTGTATTAAACGGCATACGACGACGTGTAGCTGAAGGGTCCCTGTGGCCCGGGGCAGGCGTGAGGTTTCAAGCAACAAATCAGTGATACATTCTCTCTCTCTCTCTGTTTCTCTCTCTCTCTCTCTCTCTCTCTCACACACACACCTGCTTTCCCAGTCTGAATCTCCACATTCTGGCTGAAGCGTCCGCAGCCTGCTGACGTTCTGGCTCGGACCTGGAAGATGTACTTGGTACCAGGCTTCAGCCCTGAGACCCGGGCAGTGGTCCCTTTAGACTTCAGAGTGGAGTAGCTCTGCTGCTCATTATCCTGCAACGGAAACGTCCACATTAAAGGAGTTTTTGAGAGCTTGGTGAACATAGACACCAAAATAATACATGGTATGTGTCCCCAGTAGATCATTCCTTCCAGTGCCCCATGCTAACCACTAACAATGTTTTATTATTGAAAAGGTCAGTCTTACCAAATAATGCTAGTGGCCTACTATCACTCAACATAGTGTATGCTAAAGTGTTAGCATGGAGCCTACTATCACTCAACATAGTGTATGCTAAAGTGTTAGCATGGAGCCTACTATCACTCAACATAGTGTATGCTAAAGTGTTAGCATGGAGCAGAGCCAGTGATCTTCTGACACATGGATGATTTTGGTGTCTGTGTTCTCATCACTTAAATTCATCAAAACGTATTATCTTCACCATTCTTTGTCATCTTAATGTGGGCGTCATCAGAAATTGAGTTATGGCTCAACTTTAGGCTACTATCAGCTGAGTTGCTACTGTACACCTCCATCTCACTGACTCTTATAGTCTCATATTCAGTTTTAAAATGTTTTTCTTAAAACAAGTGAAAAATTCTGCCAATGGGGTGAGATAATTTCACATGCTTCCAATGTAGTTTCATTTATTTCAGGGATTTTCTGGGCAATAACTTGAAACAAGGCATGAAAAGGCAGACCGCTCCACTACCATCAAGAAAACGACACTTGATTCAAGAAAATCGTTTTTAATAAGTTGATTTGAATTGGAAACAAGTGAAACTATCTCACGCTGCCGGCAGATAAAATACAATTTTAAGGATCACTTCTAGTTGAAACGACTTGTTAAGCTGGTTAATTTTTGCAGTGTTATCTCACTAAGGACTTTGCTAGTTCACTGGTCCTCTCTTGAAGGACCTCTCTGAACTCATATCTTTTCACACTAGAGCTGTTATGTGCTGTACATATTTATCGTAAATGAACACAACCCTATCCGACTGTCAAATGTGATTGGCAGTTAATTACCTCAGAAATCGTTTGATCCAGTTATATCAGCCAGAAAAATAACAGAGTCTCTGAGGAGTGTTTGTTTTTGTTGCTGTTTCATTGCGTGTGTATATGCCGCTGCATCAAGCATAATCAGAAGTGCTATTCTTTTTTTTATCTCTCTTATAGCAGCTTCATTTGTAATGTATTTTATAAACAGCAGAAATTTGAATTCTCACAAGTTGCTACACCTATTCAATAGGCCTCTTGTGTATATACATATTCATTAAAAAAAGGGATGCATTCATGTGTTGAAGGAGCTTTTGTAACAGTGGAAGCCATCACCATCATGTCTGTGCTCTTTCTCCTCCTTTTCATCTGCCTCTTGCACCTTTTTGAAATAAAATAAGATTTCATTTTAGCCCTTTACCTGGCACTCTCATTCAGAGCTGCTTACAAAAACTGTGAAAGTAGAATAAGCTTAAGGAGTCGATAATAAGAGGTACAAGGGCCAAAATAACAGCATCAGAATAACGGTGAATCATTCATGTGTCCCTGGAAGAGCTAAGAGCCTAATTATAAAGAAGGTGCAGAAATAAGGACATTTTCCCGTCTTCATTATCGTCCTCAGCCAGCATGCGGCGGCAGGGCGCAGCGAGGCCGCCGCCCTCGCCGTGAGTCATTGTTGTTGCGTACAGTAGTTTAGGAACCTTAAGTAAGCACAGTGCTGACTTGTCCACTTGAAATCCCCCGTCAGGCGTCGCCCCCTTCTGAGCGCGCCCAGATTAAGACACCGGCGCAAGAGACGAGCTAATCCTCCAGCACCCTCCACGCCATCCTGCTTGTTTGGCTATGACGCTGCCGCCTCCCAGGCCGCTCCCTCAGCAATTAGCTGATTTCTATCATCACACACACACACACACACACACACACACACACACACACCTACCCACCCACATACACACACACATCCACGCACGCAAGCAATTAGCTCGTCGCCATGCTTATGCGCCCGCCAACCGCTTGCTGTCACTGTCACTTTCGCTAAGTTGGAATCTACACCGCCTCATCCTCTTTCTCTTCCTCTCTCTCTCTCCCTCTCTCTCTCTCTCCCTCTCTCGACCCCCATTTCCTTTCAATTAGCTGAGCTGCCAGCGGGATCTTTTCCTGGATTAAGTTATCCAGAGTCTATCCAACCGCACTCCTCTGCATTCACAATATCTTGGCTCAGCTTAGTCGCAGCCCTTTGAAGACAATAAGCTTATGTTCTCCAGGTATAGCGGGGACCGTGTCATATCCCCCCCCCAACCCCCCCCCCCCCTACTCATAAGCTGCTAGAATAGTTATATGTTTGGTGTTTTTGGGGAAAATAAACAGGATGTGTTGACAGAGCCCTGTGTTTGGTGTTTGGGCTCCCGGGTGTAGTTGCTGAGTAGAACATGTGTAGCGGCGGGTGGCGTACCTTCTCGTAGTATTTGATGTCGTACTCCAGGATCACTCCGTTGGGCTGGTCGGGCTCATGCCACAGCAGGGTCACGCTGTTCTGACTGGCGTTCTCCTGCCGAATCGCTAGCACCTCAGAGGGGGCTACACAGGAGACAGGAAGAAATCAAAATGCGGTTCCTCAGTGGCTGACCGCATAAGACGATGAGATAGTAACCTCATGTCCGAGTTACGCCCCCGATCTCTGCGTTTCGTGAAATCGTGACCTTGGTATTATAAGGTTCTATCTGACCTGTTGAGTGAGTGCCTGTTGACATATGTGTGGTGTTATTTTTTGAAAAGAATGATTTTTGAGTCTGTAATTTCTTAAAAAAAAGGACCCATCTCCATTTAACTCAATGGATGCTGAATAGATCTAGAGAGCAGATAGAACCTTATAATTCTAAGCTCACGAAATGCATTTGCACAAGATTATGAGAAGTCGCTACAAGCAACAGTGCGCCGGATACAGTTGCATAAGGTCGAGATTTTGAATCAGCAATAGGTACCACTACTGCTTTATCCACTACTGCCATCTTTTTTCATGACAGGTGGAAGACAGAAGTCATGCATCAAGAAGAAGAAGAAGAAGAAGAAGAAGGAAAAGAAATCATGCACCCAAAACAGATTACGGCTGAAATTACTGAGAGTTTGATTCGCACAGGATTAGTATTATGAGACAACCTCTGTTTTCACCAAAATACGGAAGATAATTTGTGCTGGAATTTTCACAGACAATCTCCACAATTATTACAAATCGCTGGATGTCCTCAGGTAATATTAGTCCTGTGCTATATATATTGGCTCTAAGTAGCTTTTGGAGCCAATGATTATCCTTTTTGAAAGAAAATCAGCTTCTGCACTGAAAACAAATGGACCCCAACCGTGCTGAGTGACAGCTGGATAAATCATCATGGCCAGTCTGATGATGGCTAGTCTGAGTAAGATCCCAATACCTGCATTTGTGGAGACTGATGTATTGTACACAAACATGAAGTGAATTTATTAAAGCATTGATTGAGTGGTGAATTGATTGTCACCCAGCTACAACTCACCTACTGTGGGATGATCACCTCAATCTCTATCTCTTAAATCACCTGCTATCTACTTGTAAGATCCTACAATTCAACATGCTCAGTTTTGTTTGCTGGTCTCACTGTCCTCTCATCCTCTCTATTCTGTACTGTCTTGGTCTCAAGGTCTATTGAAATCTCCATGGGGGTCAGCTGTGACCAAGGCAGTGCATCCTTTGATGGCTGGCCACACTGGGACTCCAGGAACAAAAATCAACAGGGTCTTGCTCTTTCATCACCAAAACCCCTGATCCCACCCATAAATCCTTTGATTTATTAGGCGTGTTCACACTACAGCACTATTTCCAAACCGCCAGCACCTTTTCTACATCAAAGTCAATGGGGAGTGGCTGCAAGGTGGACAGAAAGCGGAGGAAGCCACTGCACCTGGCTTCTTTTTTAGGAAGAGTGGAGCGCTTTCTGGAATTGTGAGAGCTTTTAGTGGCGTGCACAGAACATCGAAGGGAGAAGTGGCACCCAATCAATCACAAGGCGATTACTACAACAACAACAGCCAGAATGAAAACGAAGAAAGTAGCGGTAGTAAAGTTGGTAGTAGTTGTTACTCTGATTATAGAGTCAGTGTGGAGCACAGAGGTGTCAGAGTTGGACATCAGTACTGTTTGCTGACAGCGGCAGCTACTGCAGCTAGTCCTTATGGAAACAAAGTACGCGTGGCACAACCTGCTTTTCATTATCAGCACAAAATGTGGTTGAGGCAGCACTTTTTTTTTTTTTTGTCAAAGATTGTTATTTTGGCATTTTTTTGCTTTATTTGACAGTAGAGAGAGACAGGAGCGATGGGAGAGAGGGGGGAATGACATGCGGCAAAGGTCCCACGCCGGATTTGAATCCAGGACAATGCCGGTACACAGAATGCGCTTCAGCCAATTGAGCCACCAGGACGCCCGAGGGGGGAACGTTTTCTATTTTGTAAAGATTATTTTTAGGGCATTTCTGCTTTATTAGATAGTTTACAGTGAGGGGAGACAGGAATGGAAGAGAGAGAGAGAGAGGGGGGCAACACGCAAGAAAGGTTCTAGGCCCGATTGGAACCTAGGACATCAAGTAGTGTGAACACGCCCTTACCCGTTCAAGCCTCGTCCCGCCCCGCGAAGCCCGAGAACCCGCTAGCCCAAAGCCTCGATGATGAGATACGATGCCCTACCTGCCTGGTTCGTGGTGATGTTGACCGAGGCGTACAGCGGCGGCTCGTTGCTCAGGTGCGTCACCGCGTTGGCGGCCAGGATGCGGAAGGTGTAGTTGGCGTGGGCCACCAGGTTGAGCACCGTCACCCAGGGCTCCGTCAGCCCGGCCTGCCGCGGGACGAAGCGGACCACCGCCGCGCCCGAGCGCTCCACCGTCCCGCCGCCGCCCCCGGCCCCTCCTCCGCCCCCCTTGCCCCCGCCGCCGACTCCCAGGAAGGAGGTGCAGTCCTCGCAGGGCCCTCCCTCGCCGGAGCACTTCTGACACAGCACGCTGTACTGCAGGTCGCTGCGGCCGCCGGTGTCCAGCGGGCGACCCCACTCCAGATTCACCGACGTCCCGTTGACCGAGGAGATGACGCTTACCGGGGCAGACGGCGGGCCTGGGGAGAGACGGAGGTTAAGTTCACTTTCAGATATTCTGGATCATTGTCTCCAAAGAGGAAATTGGATTTTTGAGTCAGAGATAAGTTTGGTAATATAAAGCGCGTCAGTCCGTATTTACTGTGTGTTGATGTGTGTGTGTGCTTGTTTTTGTACCTGTGTGCACCTGCATGTGTCCTTGCCTGTGGGAGTAGACGTGTATGTGTGTGTGTGTGTGTCCATGCATGGATGTGCTTTTGTACCTGCATGTGTCCTTGCCTGTGGGTGTGTGTGTGTGTGTATGTACACACTCAGAGGTGCATTTTTGAATGTTTGGGTATATCTATGTGTGTTAGTTAATGAGTATGTGTGTGTGTGTGTGTGTGTGTGTGTGAGCATGCTTTATGTGTGTGCATGTTTTTGTACCTACGTGTACATGTGTAACCACAGATTGATTTTTGAATGTGTGTGTGCATCTGCGTGTGTTATGTAATGAGTGTCCACTCACCCAAGAGTGCATGTGTGAGCTGTGTTTTTTAATGCTTATGTGTATCCATGTGTGTCAGTTAATGAAAGAAAACCCACCCAAGGAGCATTTGTGTGTGTGTGTGTGTGTGTGTGTGTGTGTGTGTGTGTGTGCTTGCTCACGGGTGCAGGGAGCTGCTGGAGGGTCATCTGCCGCTCGGTAGTAGCTGGAGTCGCAGGGGCAGGAGAGGGCGGCTCTGGTCTCTGAGTGGCTGTGTTGAGGACATTTACCACACAGGCCATCGCCCGCCACCGGCTTATAGAAACCCACCTCACAGGCTGGAGAGAGAGAGAGAGAGAGAGAGAGAGAGAGAGCGAGAGAGAGAGTAAATAGAGTAAATAGAGAGCCAGCAGGGAAGGGCTCAGTGCTCCCATAATCACTCAGACCATGATAAAATTGAGAGAGAGAGCAGCCAGTACAGAATGAGTCACTCCTATGGCAAGCTATGCATATCAACAGAAAACACCGCTTCAACTTTTTCAAAACTGTGTCATCGCCTCCAAAGCATTCGTTTTAGGACACAACCCCCCCCCCACCCCCCTCCCAAAATCTATGTATAATTACAGGCCCTCTAACCGCAGAGACCGGGGAGCAGGGGAGATGAAAGTCATACTTCTTTCTGCACAGATTTGGGCTGAAAAGGCTTTGCACTGTTGATACTCCCAGCGGGACCATCAGAATCCAGACCGTGTTTCAACCTTATTCAGCTCCTCTGATACATATTCACTTTCAACTCTGCGCTGATTAATAATGGAAGGGGCCTCTGATAAATATATTCTCTTTCCAGGCGGCTAATAGGCTGCTGCTATGGTAAATGGGGCAGGGGTAAACCTCTCGTACACACGGGGAAGCAGACGCCGCCGCGCCCGTGTTTGCTCTTCCTCCTCCACGCAGGGGCAATTTACGCTCCCCGCGATGCGGCGGTGAGTTTGCGGACGCGGTGTTTTCCTAACCTTTTTCCTTGTTACGTTTACAGAGGACCGTTTTAGGTCTTTAGACTTCAAAGGTGCTGAGAGAAGCGTGAAATTGGATAACCAACATGAGTAAAATTATAACAAAGCTCATTGTTAAAATGTATTCCGGGCTCCTGCCTGAGACGTTTTTAGATACATTTGAAGGGAATAAACCGTTCCCATGCTCGTACCTGAAAAGTACACATGCAAACGCTCACCCGGCTGCACACACACACACACACACACACACTGCAAATCAACCATTTGATTAGATTTTATCACATGTTGCAGAGTGATATTTAATTTGATAGATGGCATTTATTGCAACCATTTTATTTTTCTATTCAGCTGAATGGCTTTAGTAGAATGTAATTATTGCCCTCATGAGGCAACTATTGCTCTTGAAAAAATAAATAATTTATAAAGCTATATGCATAGAAGTTATGACAGACATCTAACATTAAAATTAAAAATGAAACTAGCCATGTAAAAGACATTTTAGTAATAATAATAAAAGCTAATGTGCAAAAACTAGTGTGCATGGAATAAGTCAACTATACTGAAACTATAATCTTTGCCTCCCAAATTGAAATAAATAAAAATGAACTTGAATTTCTTTGCAGTTGTAGTATTTTATTTAATACTGTGAAAAGCAGAGAGAGAGAGAGAGAGAGAGAGAGAGAGAGAGAATCCTCTGATCTTTTATG
Organism: Centroberyx gerrardi; assembly: GCF_048128805.1. Taxonomy (NCBI): domain Eukaryota; kingdom Metazoa; phylum Chordata; class Actinopteri; order Beryciformes; family Berycidae; genus Centroberyx; species Centroberyx gerrardi. Next base: position 31,174,024 of record NC_136001.1, read on the forward strand.
CAACTGAAACCAAACCCAAACTGATATATAAAAAAATATAAAAAAATAATAATAATAAAAAACAGAGAAAAGAAAGCCAAGTCTGAAACTGAAACCAAACATACTGAAATATGATACTATGATAATATGATAAATATGAATATAAAATAAAATATTATGATGATTATGATCTTTTTTTCCTTCTAAAAAGGAGAGCGGGCACTGAGCTCTTCTTCACTCTTTGTATTTAGACAGTGGGGGAGTAGAGAGGCTGTCTTCACCAGCTGAATATCTCTGGACACGATCCTTAATTATTGAAGGCCTTGAAAAACGTCCCGAACGTTTTGGCACCTGGTTGTTTTACACCTTTCCTGACTTCCCTGGGATCTGGGATCCAGTTCACAGGTTTTCCTTTTGGATGCGGCACAAGTAGAAGTCAACGAGAGCTGAGAATTATAACCGATAAGAGATGGGGGAGAGACATTCTTCTTCTGAGATTATTTTACATCATTCCCTCATCGTGAGATAGAGGACAGAGGAGAGTGATGGGAAAAATGGAGGAAAGAGACAGATTCAAACCCATAATGTACATGCTGTAGTTTATCTGTGTGTGATTAAGTGTGTGATTAAGGACAAATTAAGAATGAAAAATCGAGCCTTTCATTGATTCGTATGAAATCAATCATTTTTATATGGCTTTAGAATATAGGATTTAGAATTGGGAAACCTGAAATTGGGATTTTTACATGCATCAACTTTTCCTCTCACTCACACACACGCACATGCTCAAGTTCTGATAATGTGAAACACATATCATATTCTCACTAACATACACACACACAGGTACAGGCAGACTGATACACAAATAGACACACGCACACACACACACACACGCACACTGTTTGTATCAGCACAGATTAACAGACTGGGGGCGATCGCGCACTTCTCTTTCGCTGCCACAGCCCCCACAGGAGCCAGAAACTATTTCTATTTGCAATATTCATCCCAGACTGTTTTCTCTTCCTCCTTTTTATCCTGTTAATCCCTCCATCCCTTGATGTTTTTTGTGAAGCCCCTGAGTTGAAAAGCAGGTCACGATAAACATCGGAACAGCTCGTTCATCAAGGGGAGAAGCGGCGAGCGCTTTGAAGTCTCTGACAGATTCACTAGGAGCTGTACGCACGCTCGCAAACACACACACACACACACACACACGCATGCACAGGTTCTGATAATGCAAAGACACATAACACACACACACACACACACAAACACAGGTATACACGGAGGGTGTCTGATATTGCCACAGTAAGCACACACAACATGAACTTATCAGCACCCAGGCGAATATGCGAAGGGAGAAAAGAAGGCCAGTGTCAAGACAAGCGGTGATAACCTTTCAGCTGTGATGCACCGCTCAATTGGTGTATTGAATGGAGAAGAAATTATAGATGGGAAGAAGAAGAAGAAGAAGAAGAAGAAGAAGAAGAAGAAGAAGAAGAGGAAGACAAACACTACCAACAACAACAAGAAGGAGACAAAGGGGAAGAACAACAATAGATAGATTGTGTCTTCAAACTTGTATTGCATACCATCGACTTAAAGGTGCTGCGTGTTCCATTTTAACACCAATAAATCATTACCATATTAATTTTGAGACATCGGTATAATTACCGTAAAAAAACCAAGACCATCACCGTGAAGCCTGTCAGCCTCTATCAGCCTCTACACTGCATTTTACATTGTGAGCCACCCAGGTTAGATTTGACGGGAAATCTGCTGGATTGCTTTACGGCACAAAACAGGAAGAGGGAGCTAAACTTTGGCAGATGGTGGAAGGCGGGAAAGGCCGGTGAAAAAAATCAACATGTTGATCCTCTTCAGTAAAACGAAGGAGAAAAGAAACATCATCTTTGTGACAGGAAGCAACGTGGTTTATGGGAAATGTAGGCTTCATTTTGAGAAAGATGGTACTAACAATACCACTGGTGTGAGATAGAGGCTACCAGTCATCTCCACCATGCTCTCATTTATTTACTGTGATTACACCAAGGCATCGCAATTAATTTGACAGTGATATGCTGAAAAATTCTACACATAGCACCTTTAACAGTGTGCAACTGGACAATACAAGAAACAGTCAGCATTGTAAACACAATATATAACCATCTATAGTCAAACACGGGGCTGTAATTGGTTTACTTATTCTGCAATTCTGGAATTGAATTGCAAAAACATGCATATAAACATGCTAAACAGTATTAAATAGTGCTACTATCATACTAATAACACTGAATAGCAATGTGGACTTGGAGACAAAGTGATGGATATATAAGTAAAACAAGAAAACAGGAGTTGGATGTAATGGAAAAAGTGATGGAAATGGAGAGGGAAGGGAGATATTTCTCTATTCCAGAGGTGTTCACTCACACTGAACTGTTTGCAGAGTGTGCATGTTGGTGCATGCATGCGTCTGTGCGTGTGTGTGTGTGTGTGTGTGTGTGTGTGTGTGCCCATGGCGTGGATGTTTGCACGTTGCTTGGCATGTCAGTACCTGTCAATGCAGTGCACCCACTACAGAAGAATTTGCATTACAATGAATCTTAATAGCCGTGCGCGGCATTGTGCGCTGACCTTGATTTATTCCCTGTATAAGTGGGTAAATAAACACATTGGAAAAAAGTGGGGGGAGCTGGAGAAAGCACATCATCGTCCCACACGTGAGGAGACTGAGGGAGGAGCGGGGAGGTGTGGAGGGGGGAGCGGGGTCTTAAGTGCAACCCGGGTATTCAGCTTACAGTGCTGTATCCTGACAAGATGGCTCTGAGCCTCCTCGGCTTCACGGACACGTTTTAGTAAATCTATTAGGAAGGAAGAAATCCTCCTGGAATCTTTGCATAAGAACAGATATAAAGACTGGAATAAACAAACCTACTCCTCCTCTGGGAGCTTCGAGAGACAATTAAAAATGTGTGAAGCAACATGCTGTTGTTTCGGTCGCTGGAGATCCTCAAAGTAAAAAGCAGCACATCTATAAAATTAGAGTCAAAATGGTGGACTACTTACTGAAGGGCACACAACCATCACAAGACACTAATCGTCTGGTTGAAGACTTGTAAGAACTCCACTATTTTGACTCTATCTGTTATTTCTTAAGGGAATTCCTGTGGAAGTTGTGGGGTTTTTTTTGGACCATTTTCTTCTGCCTGCCAAAAGATTTACAGTAAGAACCACAGCAGCCTCAACAAGTTGTCAAGTTTCTTATCATGCTGTCCTGAACGTGTTCATGTTTTAATGCTTTTATATTGTATGTTAAAGTAGTAATCTGGAAGTTCCTTGTATTTTTGGGGTTTTATTTAGTCTCCATCTTTGTTGCTCAGCGCTCATCGCTGTGGTGTTTCTGCACTGCTCTTCCCACAGATCACCTGTCAATCAAACAGTGTGGGCGGAACTTGGATTTTCTGTTTGCTGCAGTTTGAGTTTCTCTTTTCTCTGTCTGTTCAGCCATGGTGGCTATCACTGCTCATGCTAACTACCCAGTTCTTCTTCTGTTTATAAAAAAAAAAAACACTGTTGCTGCTGCTAGAAATGTACATTTGCTGTTTAGAACAGCAAATGAACGGGATATAGGTTGAATCCCTTGTGTTGGATGAATCAGTGATAGCGAGTAGCAGTAACGGAGAGTCACTTATATGAAAATGCTTCGGATTATCACTTTAAACTGATCTAATAAACTCAATCAGTCATCAAGAGCAGATTAAAAACCACTACCTGGTCTTCAAGAACATATACAGTCCTGATGTCCCCAGACTCCGCACGGCGCTGACCTTGTGAGGAAACAAGCGCACTCCAAAACATCAAGCGACAAAGTTAGCCAAAGGCTCCCTGGCTGGTTCCCTGGGGAGCACATGAAGCCACTAACGAGCCGCTAAAGCTGTCCGAGTGATGGATGAACGTGTCGGCGGGATCAGCTGCGGAAATGGGACACGCACCATCCGGATCGCCCCTCCTCTTACGCTGCTAGTCCAGATACTAACCGCTGGATTCCCTTCCGCCGCTCCCCTATAGCCCGCTGTACGCTGTCAGCATCGCTTACGCCTTCGTGTTCAACTCACACAAAGTTTAAATGAAGGTGTCCCCCTCCACTGTCCAGGCAGATGGAGACAGATGGGGCTCCGGGGCGGGAGGAAGGGAGGATGGAGGATGGATGGGGCCGGTTAAGGACCCTTAAAGAAGGATGGATGGATGGATTCAGAGTGTTTATCTGGACCGGGGTCAGCGGACGACGCAGAGAGTCACCGCGATCATTATTGAGATAAAGTCACTTCAGTGTGCCTATGTAAGTAAAAGTGCCGTGTGGCATTCTGGGAGCATCAGGACACGGTACCGGTCAGATCGGCGTCGATATCCATGACACCGATGCTGACCTTAAAGGGGACGTCCCGCTGTGTTATGATTTTAGCATGGGGTATAAGTTAAGCAACATTATTTAGAATTAACAGAAAAAATAATGGTTCTGTAATTGTCAATCAGTGTTATAATGGATACAAGATGCAATAGTATGAGTTTTTTAGTGATACACTGTATGCTGTCTGCTTTTCTACAGTATTTTCAGATTATTTGGTGCACTTAATAGAGAGGAAATTATAGATGGGAAGAAGAAGAAGAAGAAGAAGAAGAAAGAGAAGAAGAAGAAGAAGAAGAAGAAGAAGAAGAACAACAACAACAACAACAACAAAAACAACAACATGTTATAATGGATACAAGATGCAATAGTATGAATATTTTTATTGACATACTGTATACTGTCTGTACTTTTCTGCAGTATATTCGGATTATTTGGTGCACTTAATAGAGAGGAAATAATAATGGGAAGAAGAAGAAGAAGAAGAAGAAGAAGAAGAAGAAGAACCACAACAAGAAGAAGAACAGCAACAATAATTTGACTGATGTTGATGATAATGATGATGATGTAATGATGATGATAATAATGAAGATGATGGTGATGACGATGCCCTTCAACACGACCCCTCACACTGAGGCTGCACTATCCAGACTGAGACTAGACAGAGGAGAAAAGGCTCTGAGCGTGTATTCAGAACTTTGAAAATGTCAGAAACCGTTGGAAACGTTCGAAGAGAAAGTTCAGCCGGTAAACAAATATTTTCACGAGACTCAGTAAAAACAAACGCTGCATTCAAACCTAAAAGCGGGCGTTGGACCGCACAGCACCAAAGAAAAAAAAAAAACACCTGGAGAAAAATGCCAAATTTGAAACTGTCCAAGTGAAAAAGCATTTGTTTATCCCACGGGGCACTTGGGGTTTCCTCTGGCAATACGATCACAGCACATTTACAAAGTCGTTCACCACATAATTAGATGACCTTATTGAGAAAAAAGCGTGTGAACGCAGAGGAAAACACTGGAGAGACTGTTGACATTACTGCATTTCTCCAAGCTGTCCTCCTATTGGATCATTCAGTGATTTAGAGATATTCTCTTCAATACGGACAACTTAAGATAAATATAAAGTATGCCGTCAATGTCTTCAGTCCATATGCGTGCTCGCCTCTCCTGGCCTCCCTGCTGCGCTCAAATCAATGCCATCGATGAAGCCATCACAAAGGGAACATTACCGCCGTGTTTCCCTTTGAAAAAAGCCTGTTAATTACAAATCAAACGAGACAAATACATCCCGGTTAATGAGCGTTAAACGGATGTTAATTATCCGATTGAATGGCTGTCACCATTAAACTGTGTCTGATGGAGGGAGTGGGAGGAAGAGAGGGAGGGGGAGAGGGTCGAGGGGAAGGGTAACTCGGAAAGATAGGCATTTGAAAGGCATATTAGCAGCAGATTGAGAGGATCAGAGAGTGTGCGGTGTGTGTGTGTGTCTGTGTGTGTGTGTGTGTGTGTGTGGGGGGGGAAAGCATGGCGAGAGGCAGCGGGGGAACGGCGGGGCGGGGCGGGTGAGAGAGGCTAAACTTCCGCTTTTTTTTTTTTCTTTCTTTCTACGTTAGCGGTTGCTGCGATGCATCAGAGGGGAAATTAATCAACTGTTTTTGATTATTTATATATTTGAAAAGGACAAAGTGTGCTGGGAGAGAGCCGAACAGAGGCAGGTGTCACACTGAGCTAATATGGTCACAGCCGGTCTGCCGGCCCGACTCACAACACATCCGTCTCACAGGGACGGGGGAACACAAAAGCCGGCGTCGGCGCACTTAAAATTCAAAACAAGGTACGACTGCGTGCGATTTATCAAACGGCTCACATAGCGAGAGGAGAGTCCACATACGGATTAGGAAGCATGATAAACTACAGACAGAGCATGATAAACTACAGACAGAGCATGATAAACTACAGACAGAGCATGATAAACTACAGACAGAGCGGTGCTGGAAGTCGTCGTGTTGTGTTGTGCGTTTGCGTGGAGGCACGGTCAAATAGTAATTCCCTTCAGGATAATAATAACTCCCCTCGGGGATGGAGGTTGCTCAAATCAGGAAGACAAAAAGAACAGATGAAGGGAATACACACACACACACACACACACACACACACACACACACACACATACACACAGCGCTTAGTTTAAAATCAGCCCAATCACAACTATTCAACACCGAGGCATAAGTGTTCCAAAGCACCTTGAATAGCCTAATTAACCTTCCATACCTGTAGTCGCACGCAACGACAACAAAATTCAAGCGATTGTGCTCAATTACCCGAGTCTAATTTCACATTTCCACATATCGTTCCCTCTGGTGATTGAGACAAAATGGACCGCTGAGCTTCACGTTATGGCATAAGCTGCATAAGCGGCACAATCAGTGTTTCGAGAACTTCAATATCTCTCATCCGATGCTAAAAAGCAGGCGAACAAATGGCTCTGACTGACTTTGTAAACTCAGACGTTTGGTCTGAACTTCTACACCCAAATGAGCTTTTCGTGATACTTGCTTGATTTTGCTTTATTTCTAAGTCCTCTATGGAGGTGTCTATTGATGTGACATATGAGGGTGAAAGTAACAAATTACAATAACTCTCATTACTGTGAGTGAGAAGCTCTTTGGTGTACCTGTGTACTAGTCAGGAAAGTGGTTGAAGTATGTTTATTGAAGTATGTTTTGACTTAAGTATTATACTTTTACAAATTTTGCAGGCTCTCCCTAAGCATCGCAGCACCAATCTTAATCGTGTTGATACATGCTTTACATTTTATTTATGCACTTTACTCTTATTATTATTTATTTTTTTTATTTTAAAAGAACCTATTTTGAGCTTTCTGGCTTGTCCTTTTGCATTGTATGGAAAAGACCAAACAATGGAACAATGTGTGTATTTATTTATTTATTTTTTTCAAGTGACTAATTTGAGCAAAGCAACAGTACTTCTACTTGAGTAGGACATGCTGGTTTTGATTGTTCTTTCTAGCTAAACTGCAAAACTAAGACTAACGTCATAATTTTCGATTATAAACTTAATCATAACCTTAAAGTGACATTTTCACATTTTCAACATGTTCATCTTGAAGTTCAGGGGCAGACGACCACAGTCGCTGTCCACTGGCATTCAGGATTTCTTCCACACCTCGCAATGTGTATAATTGCAAACGGCTCCAATTTCCTTTTGAAATTGCCTTTTTAAGGACACAGTGGGAAATCTGAGTCTAATTTTCCTTGTTTGTAAATGTGTTAGGTATCCGATTTTTTCAAAGTGAAAGAATGAAAGAAAGCGGCGCCGGTTCCTTCAGCCGCCAATTGTGGTTGTTAACCATTCATGAACTCCCGGCGAGATATTTAAACACTCCAAACAGAATATCAGCTAACATCGCAGGAGACATTTCCCAGCGAGCATTTCACCAATGGCGACACGGCCGGGTTCATTATCAACCCAAACAAGCACGTAAAAACTGTTTTCAACTGATATCAGAAAGATATTTAAATCCTAATTTCACAAAACGATAAATGAGCTGGAAAAAGACAAATTGTGCCCAGCGATTTTTTAATGATAAAGTGTTTTAACTACTAGAACATACAGTATACAGTGCAACATATTTCAAATGAATGATCTTTCACTGTACTGGTTTTCAGTAAAAGATAATGAACAACATATTGCATGGAATTGCAATATTTATCTCAATTTTATTGCTCCGTGGGAAAGTCAACTGAGCATGCATGTTCTTTTCCAGCAACACCTGCCTCACATTCATACACCAGTAGAATGTATATGATATTATTATAAGAGTCACCTTTGTCATGTTTCTATGTGATACTACATGTTTTATGTTGTGATTTGTGGTTTTATACAAATCGCCCATCTGGGACAATAAAATTGACTTGACTTTACAGTTCCACACATTCACACCTGACCAGTAGAGCCCCAGTCTTCTACTGGTGGCCACTGAGCAGCTCTACCGGGGCAGGTGGGGGTTCAGCGCCTTGCTCAAGGGCAACTGACGCGGGAGAGGAGAGCGTTACTCACTTTCGCAACCCACAATTTCCGATTTCCGATTGCAGGTTCCGATTCGAAACGGCAGCTTTCCAACTGCAGGCCCTCCCCTCTCGCCCACCACTATCCTACATTATTACAATTTCAGGACACACACACACACACACACACACACACACACATAGAAACCGCCCACACCTCCGCCAAGTGCGCTCTCTTCAGCGGAGGTCTGAAAGAGGGAGAATTAAATGACAGCGCCCTGTGTGCACATCAGTTTAACTCAACAAGAAGTCAGGGCAGAAAATCATTTGAAGAAGTCCCGCGGTCCCTCCAGACGGAGGCTGCCAGCTTCTCAGTGATCTGCTATCATGTTGCCTGTCTCTTTACTGTCAGCACTAATAGCTCTTAGACCCTGGACTGGGACATGGGTGGCTCCTGCAGGCCAAGGGTGGCACACGCTCAATCAATAATTTACCCGGCAGCTCTCGACCTTTTGTGTGTGTGTTTTCATCTCTGAATTAAGCATTCATATGGGCTGCACATAAGAGGATTTGCTTGTGAGAGAGTGTCTTTGTGTATCTGGTAACATGGGTACGCAAGCGTGTGCGTGTGTGCGTGTGTGTGTGTGGGTGTGTGTGTGTGTGTGCGTGTGTGTGTGTCAGCAAAGTTGCTTTGTGCACTGATGTGTAGCCCTCTGCACCTGCTGTGGAGATAGGGCTTTGGCCAATCACAACAAAGATTGGAGGGAAGTTTGAGTGACACAACAGTGCCGTGTCTGGCCGAGATATGATTCATTCTGTTATCGCCCGCCCGCTCGCTCGCTCTCTCTCTCTCTCACACACACGCACGCACACACACTCTCTCTCCCACACCACACTGCTCATTCTCCCTCTGCCATAATAGCTAAACAGCATGAGAAAGCTTTAATAATACCATCTCCTCTCCTGTCTTCTCTTTTCCTCTCCTCATCTCTCCTCTTTTCTCTTCTCCTCTCATTCCTCTCCTCTTCACTCTCTCCTCTCCTCCTGTCTCCTCTCTCCTCTCCTCTCCTCTTCACTCTCTCCTCTCCTCTTCACTCTCTCCTCTCCTCTTCACTCTCTCCTCTCCTCTCCTCTCTCCTCTCCTCTCCTCCTGTCTCTCCTCTCTCCCTCCCTCCTCTCCTCTCCTCCTGTCTCCTCTCTCCTCTCCTCCTGTCTCCTCTCTTGTTCCTCTCCTCCTGTCTCCTCTCTTGTTCCTCTCCTCTCCCTCCTCTCCTCTCCTCTCTCCTCTCGTCCTGTCTCCTCTCTCCTCTCCTCTCGTCCTGTCTCCTCTCTCCTCTCCTCTCCTCTCCTCTCCTCTCTCCCTCCTCTCCTCTCCTCTCTCCTCTCGTCCTGTCTCCTCTCCTCTCCTCTCCTCTCCTCTCGTCCTGTCTCCTCTCTCCTCTCCTCTCCTCTCCTCTCTCCCTCCTCTCCTCTCCTCTCTCCTCTCGTCCTGTCTCCTCTCTCCTCTCCTCTCCTCCTGTCTCCTCTCCTCTCCTCTCCTCTCCTCTCTCCCTCCTCTCCTCTCCTCTCTCCTCTCCTCAGTTTATCCCATCTAATAAACTGACCAATCAACATCCTCGGTCCATCCAGCAACCAGGACCAACCAGACGCACAATAAGACTAATTAGTCTTGGCACAGCAACAACAAATCCCTTCGCACAGGCGCTCACACACACTCATGTGCTAACAAACACATGTACATTGCTCACACGTTTAATGAGACACACAGATTTGGACACACACACACACACACAGCCACATGTGTATTAACACACACAATCCCAATGCCCCGTCTCCCAATGCACTGCATGCAGCCAGCAGCTGTGATAGTTGTTCTTTCTTGCTTTTGTTGGGCTCTTGTTTTGTGGCACGGTGGAAATGTGTGTGTGTGTGTGTGTGTGTGTGTGTAGTATGAGTGGGAGGGGTGTTTTTTCAGCTAATAAGGAAACCTTCCAATGTTGTTAGAAATCTGAACATCCTAAATGAGCTAATTGAGGACATTTCAATTAGCCGCTGAAGATGGCGCGCCACTCGATGCGCAGAATGACGTTTTAAGCGAAAAAAATGATTACCTTCCTCCGAGTTCAAACCAAGTTGATTCCAATCTCTGGTGAAATGGCATTAAGGAGGATTAAAATCTGTGTGTGTGTGTGTGTGTGTGTGTGTGTGTGTGTGTGTGTGTGAGTGTGTGCGTTCACGTGCACGCCCGGGCAGCGTTCCCGCCCCGAGGCGGACGGCGCGAGCGTGGGTGTTTTTTTTCTGGAGCCTCGGTGTCATTTGCCTCCAAAACAGCAACAATGTTGTTGATCAGCGGTTGTTTACAAACCGCCAGGAGGACGGAACTAATTTGATCACTCCATATTCCCCCGTCTCTCCCTCTCTGGAGATGGTTTCAATTTGAGGTGCTTACGTTCTCAATAGCGGGCCCGCCGCAAGTTGATTTCTGACAGCAATTATGAATATCGTGTTCCACTCAAGCGCTCGTGAGCCAGGGAATAATGAAGTTCTCACCAAATCATCTGTTCCCCAAATCACTTAACTGCATCTTCATTAGGAACTTTGCCACCTGGAGGAAATCAAAGCGGGATAAACTGGGCGCTCAGCACATGCCAAAGGATTCCACTTACGGGCGTGATTTCACCTCCGAGTCCGTCACCGAGTTCAAACGAATGAATGTTGCGGAGAATTTCTTGATGGTTTGCATGGCAGCGCTTTTGACTTTTGACTTTTGACTGTCTTTCTACCAGGATACAGGCTTTTGAAGGCCGATACCGATACCGATGTTGTTAGGCTGAAGTCACTGATAGTGTTATGTATTTGGAAAGAGAATACATTATTTCACCTGAACTGTATCTCGTGGTTCAACTCCTCATTTTATCGCTGTTAGTGTAAGAGGAGAAACACAACAGATGGCCAACATTTTGTGCCAATATTTATTTTCTTAATATTATAAATATATATAAAAATGACTATATTCAGTGTTTCCCGCAGAATATTATTCTTGTCAGGGTGGAAAAGCCTCTGAAACAGCATTTAGACCATCATGGGACACTGAAACTGCTATACATTAAGAATTAATCTACAAAAAAAAACCCATAACAGAACAATTAACGAATAAAAATCAAATGTCATGCCAGGTTTTCCGGAGTGTTTTTCTGAACCTCCATCATATCGGCGGTGTAGTCCTGACTGATGAAGACCTGATGGAACAGATATTGGCAAACCGATATATATATATATATATATATATCGCTCTGACCCCACTCTCCACAGCTGAGTGTCAGCTGTTTTCACCTGTCTGGACCTCGGGGACCCAGGGGCAACAAGGGTGCCTCACCCTGTCAGAGACGGGCATGCCTAGCCCTGTCTCTGGAGCCTAACTGACGTGTGTGTGTGTGTAGTGTGTGTAGTGTGTGTAGTGTGTGAGTGAACGCAGGCTCTTGGGTGTGTGTCTGAGGCACAGGTATGAGTCTGCATATTCATGTCTGGAGCCATTTGGGCATGCGTGTGTGTGTGTTTGCGTGTCTGTCTGTGTGTGTGTGTGTGTGTGTTTGCGTGTCTGTCTGTGTGTGTGTGTGTGTGTGTGTGTTTGTGTGTCTGTCTGTGTGTGTGTGTGTGTGTGTGTGTGTGTGTTTGCATCCTGTGATTGAAATGGAAATACCAAAAGCGGGGAGTGACGGCAGAAGAGAGGCGCGAGGGATGGAGCGAGGTGCCGACAGGCCAGAGGAAAGGACACTGAGTGCGCGCGCGTGTGTGTGTGTGTGTGTGACACCCCCCCCCCCCTCCTCCAGGGAGCCTCCTCTTTGTGTGTGATGAAATAAATATATAACGGCGGCATATTAAATCCTCCTTGTCGCCTGCTGCTGTCTCCCTGTGATATTTCTCCACAGCGCCACATTGACAGATAATGATCACATTATGTGGCGGAGTGTCATACCTTTTCTCTTTCGCTGCCTCCCCTCTGCTCCCCCTTTTACTTTCTTTCATAATCTCCCGTCGCGCTCTCTCTCTCTCTCTCTCTCTCTCTCTCTCTCTTTTTGTTCTGTTTCCTTTTTTTTGCCACCGCTCACTTGTTCTTACTCATTCCGTCTCCCGTCTCCCTTTCTTTCACCGTACTGCTTTTCGTTTTTTTTTTCTCTCTCCCACCCCTTCGTTCTTTAAGCCTCCCTCTCTCTCTCTCTCTCTCTCTCTCTCTCTCTCTCTCTCTCTGACTGACAGAGAGGAGAGCTGGCTGACAGGAGAGTCAAAGAGGCCCCCGAACAATCCCACAATCCCTCAGTGACTGGAGGAGCCAATAATTGTTGTCTGCTTAAGAGGGAGAAGTGACAAATTACAAGACCTGCCAGGCGCCGCGGTGACACGGCTGCTCGCTCACACACACACACACACACACACACAGTTTGATCACACACATCATTTGCATTCCTTCAAAAAAAAAAAAAAGAAGAATTCAAGAACAGATCAGATGTAGCTACAGTAAAACTTTTTTTCCCCTTGATTTTGAAGTTGCCAGAAATGTAATGTCATGCAGAAATATCAAAGTGGATCATATACAGTGCCTGCAGAATTACCCTTGATAAAAAAAAAAAAAAAAGAAATGAGCCAGAATGCTGCAGAAAAGATATAAATAATATTTTTCAGATTAAAATGTTATCAGATACTGGAATTTTTCTTTTGTACAGCTGTCTTTGGCCGACATTGCAATTTTCTACATTTCTGAGTTTAAAAAAATGAGTTGTTTTGCATTTGTTTTAATCTTTAGCAAGGGTGCAAGCAAATGTGAAGGGCATGATGATATACAGTATGTTGGACTGCTACACAGGGACAAAGTCCATACAGCAGCTACTGAATGTTCCTTGGATCACAAAAGTAAACTCAAGATCAGTCCTGCAAAACCACTTATATTCCCCCAAAAAATCCAATGCAGCAATTTGCATATTAGCTCCATTTTGTTAATGCATGATCAATAGTTTAATTACTTTTGCCTAATTCCTTCTTGTTTTCATACTAGTGTGCTCTTTAGCCATAAAGAAAGCATGGATCATTTCTCTTTTTATGTTAGTGATGAGGGTTGGTGTTATTCTTACAGTGATTTAACTTTTCATATGTTTATCTGCCTGTACTCAGCTGTATTATTGTATGTATAATGTATAATTAACTTTTAAAAAATACTAATGAAGTTCTCCATGGTCTAAACAAACCGTTTTAATAGAGAATATGGGGTTGACATAATTTTGAATTTCTCATCTGCTCCTGGGATAAACAAACAGTTATAATGGGGAATATGGTGCTTATATAATTTTGAATTTCTTATCTGCTCCTGGTTGTTGAATTATGATATTTCCTGCAACCGTACTTAACTATAAGCCACATGCAAGTATCAGAGGCACAGTACAATTCAGGAAATAGGAGTACAGGCTTTGGTCCATTGACTGAGCAAAGGAGAGCAAGCTAACCCACATGTGTGAGTAAGCATCCCATCTCTTTCTCTCTCTCTCTCTCTCTCTCTCTCTCTGTGTGTGTGTGTGTGTGTGTGTGTGTGTGACAGGCTTGGATAGGCCGGTTGAGCTGAGTGGATGTGACCAGCCTAAGTGTGTGTGTCTCATATCAGTGTGTCCTCGATCGCTCTCACTGTATGGGGCACTTTAGTCCATTCTCCACTGGCTCCGGGAGGCACGCATACACACACACACACACACACACACACACCTGCACACATGTACGCACACACACACACATACACCCAGTGTTTTGATGTAAACTCAAGCGGACGAGGGTCCAGTCGACCACTCCGCTAGACAAGTCTCTCTCTCTCTCTCTCTCTCATTCTCTCTTTTTTCCCCTCCGTCTTTCACTGCTTCCCTCCCTGTGACACTTTTAACGGCATGTCACGCAACCCTTTACACACACACACACACACACACACACACACACACACACACACCATCTCGTGCTCTCAGCCAAGCTCTGCTCTCTCTTTGTCAGGGGAGAACCACTTAGGCACGCTCATACACACACACACACACACACACACACACACATGTGCTCACACATTCATGTCTTAATCATTTTTTTCTACCCGCACATACGAGCCTTAACCTCTTAAGCTGGGTTTCTTTCACCGTCTCGTCCCCCCCCCCTCTCTCTCCCTCTCCCTCTCTCCCTCTCTCTCTCTCTCTCTCTCTCCCTCTCTCTCTCTCTCTCTCTCGTCTGGTCTCGTGTGTGCGTGACTGTGGCTGGGTTTTGGCGAGGGCGAATTAGCACAGCGACCCAGTTTGGTGCCAGAGAGACGGAGAGACGTCAGCGGTGAATCTATTGAACAGCTCTCTCTCTCTCTCTCTCTTGCTCTCTTTACAGCAAATCCACTTTCTACTATGGCTGCAGACAGTGATGTAATGGTAAATAAAGAAAAGGGGGGGGGGGGGGGGATTATCACCTCCAGTTGGTGATTATCATCAGGCAAACTACCTCCACTAGGAACAAAATAAATTTTCTTTTTTTCCTTCAAAGTTGTAGCTCTATCCTCACATAACTCACATCGGTTTCATACTACTTACTATGAATTTACATCATAAAGATTCATTCCATAGCTAAAAAGGGGGATAAACTCCATTCTGCAAATAAAAAGCAGAGTTGAGGTGTGTTTACCCTCCATATATCCCCGGCTACAGCACGCAGCTCTCCATACACACAGCCTGTTCTGGGCTGTGCTAAGCTCTTCCTTTATGGACACTGTTTTGCATTTCTGCGCTGATGCTAATTGCCTGCAACTAATTATAGAAAGTGTGTAAGTATCCCTCTGAACCGGACACACACAAACACACACACACATTTACACGCTTTCTACACATTTAAACACATTTTGACAAGGAGCGCTCGTTGTGTCTAACCAAGAGAGTGAGTGTTTGCCTCAAACTGCTAAGACACAACTGAAATTTGTGGCTTGTGTGTGTGTGTGTGTGTGTGCGTGTGTGTGTGGTGATCTCGGGAGGGGGGAAGGGGCGGCGGGGATGCAAGCGAACCGATGTTGCGTGTCTCGTTCGGCTCGTTTAGCTGACAAAATGCTTTTAGCGTTTAATTATCCATCGCTCTGTGATTAATAGGTTTTAATTACTGTAACCCATAGCAACCTGAAATACGCACAGGTCTCTAAATGAGGTCACCCCATCAAAAAAACAAGGCCCAAAACAAACAAAATGCAAATTTAAAAAAAAAAAAAAAAGGAAAAAAAGGTTGGAAAAGGAAAAAAAAAAGACATCGAGAATCTTTGAATCTCAAACGTCTCGATCGTTATTCAGCATCAGATGGAGAGACAAGGCGAGTTTCAGTTCAAACAAGCCATTAGCGAGCGCAAACGCCTCATAATTCACCACAAAACTATGTTCGACCACGGAGACACTTTTGACCAGACCTTGAACTTCACTTCACTTCACTTATTTATTTCACATCATCCGCGACCGGGGCTTCAAACAGACTTTTTTTTTATTCCGCAGCCGTACAGGTTAACACCTTTCAAAATTCATCTGCTGCTTTCCAGCCGCTTTACATTCATGACGCTCTTATTCAGACCGACTCACAATGAGCGAGCGGGTCGGCGCTCGGTGTCTTACTCCGTTTGACGGGACGCACGGCTGCTGCGGGGATCAAACCTGCAACCTCTCAGTCACTCAAACCACGGGGGCCACCCTGCCGCTTTCATGTTTTTAAATTATTTTTCTGAATAGCTTGCAAGTTCTGGCTGGTCTCCTGCCAAGATGGATGGTAGAATTGACAGAGTTACCAAGGCCAAGGCCAAAATTTACCAGCATTTGGCCGGTGGCTGGGGTCCTTCTCCCTCCCTGTCTCTCCCCCCCCGGCCACTGCACTACGGAGGCCAGCCAAGGACAAACATTGCAAAGCACCGTGCATAAAGGCTAATAGCTAAGCTAACCGTACCTATGGAGAAGTCTCACCGTAGGTTTGCTTTGCCAGAACTTTCTCCTGCTGAAGGTTACATGTCCCAAGTGAAGGTAGGTAGCTCTTCATTGATTCCATCATTATGCAAAAATGTTCAGGAATGGAAGGGGGTGAGGGCCGCTTTTAAACAGCGAGGGAGGAGACGAGCTAGGTTAAAAAAACGGAAAGCTACAGCAAGGAGTGGGAGGAGCTTCCTTCAGGAGCGGAATTTGACAACAAGCTTTAGAAAAGAGGTGAAAACAGCAACACAGCTGGATATTGGTTTATGTCATTATGTCTCAATGAAATCTCCACATAGCGCACATTAGTTTCAGGATCGGTTATAAGGCCTGATATCGCTCATTGCAGGTCCAACTCACCTATGCAGGAGTCTCGATGCTCTTCAAATCCGGCCGAGCACACGCACCTCCCGATGGGCACCAGCCACTCGCCCTCGGCGCTGCAGTACATCTTGGGCGTGTCCCTCTCCTCGGCGTGGTCCACGCACTGGCCCCTGACCTCCACCAGAGAGGACGAGTCGGCGCCCGTCACCACGTCGGTGAACACCGCCAGGTTGCGGCTCACGCCCACGCAGCGCTTGTAGTACACCCGCACCGAGGTCAGGGCGATGCACGCCCCGATGTCCTGGAAGGCCAGGTAGAAACCCCGTCGGCTCAGAGGGCCCACTCCTCTCACCTGTATGAAGAGGGAAGGTCCGAGGGTTAGACGCTCTGATTTACAATACTTCAGATCGTCATCTATCTTCCTTTTTCTCGTATTCACAGTATTCCACTTTTTTCAAACTGTCTTTCAAACAGCCTTTCTTACATTAAAGCTACAATATGCAGCTTTTTGACATTAAAATGACAACAAATCAACAGGATATACATGATCAGTCTGTGTCCCCTGTGACCCTCGGTGTCTATATGCCCCCGGTTTTACATGAAATTGGCTTTTCTATGATGTTGGGGCTAACAATACACTTCCTGCCTAAGATGGAAAGTTGTATATAGCTTTAAAAGCAACGGGGAGCGGCTGTGAGGCTGATGGTAGAGCAGAAAGCTTCCTAAGTGGAGAAAAGTTCAGTTTTTTAGTGGGTTGCCCTTGACGCTTGACTTGCACTGCATCTTTTTTGTGAGCCAGCCAATCACGACAAAGAGCTGTAGGTAGGTAGCTTATTGGCTCCTCTGCCTCCATCGCTAAAACCAGTGCAGGCGGTCTTCTCTGTGGTCGGAAGAAAATACATAGCAACCCAAACCAGTGGTACAGGCAACATGCATGCATGAACCTATTGTTGACTCTTATTCATGTTATGGGCTGAAAATGTGATTGAGGCAACATTTTCATAGCAAAAAAGGTGGAATAGTGTGAACACGCCCTTAATGTAATCTCTGAATCACTGTTTGTTGTTGAGCTTTGGCAGCAGCCATTAGTCGACTGCTCTGCTTCCAAGAACAGCTTGGGAACATGAGGTTCTTTTTTCAGATAAATCTTTTAATGCTTGTTTTTCATATCAGAGTTGACTATCTTGTTAACATCCACAAAGGTTTGAATGACAAAAAACACTAGTATTAAAACAACTTCTTGTAGAGGGAAGAGCATCTGCTGAAATCGTCTGATGGTTGTTTGGGGCGTGGACCTTAAACTTATGAATATACAAAAAGAAAGAAACATTGAACTTGCAAAAACTAACTTAAGCTAGGCATACATTAAGACAAATGAGCAAATACTGTATTGTTATCAACTTATTGTCCCAGTCAAAATGTAACTTTAGGGACTGAATTTGCTGTGTTACTTTAAATTATTGCATTTTGCTAGTATCCAAAATGGTGATGCTAAACTGAACTAGCTTAAAAGGGCTACGGCCAGTTAAATATCTGCTGACTCTCCTGCCACTAAGCACACAAGGCAGTAGTGTGAAGTTTCATTGCCGTGCTGATTTAATTTGTAATGTTTAAATTTGCATTGGTGTTCACAGTAACATTTTGAAAGCCTGTCCTGTTTTCAACCCTGTCTGAGAATCCAGAAGTGGCAGAAAGGGAAGACAGGCCAATCTCTGTCAAGGCTTTCCTTGATATTGCAGTATCCATTCTTCCTCACACTTCACAAGGTGAATTTCCTATTTCCCCCAAAGGTAACAAAAGAATACTGAAGTACAGCAAGGCACAGATCCGAGTTTCTGTGCCTTTAAAGTACCAGTCTCTAATTGCTGAAACACCAGTGCTGTCACCTCTGTTCTGGTTTTGTTTACGAAAGATTCATTTCATGGATGGAATTAATTTTTCCCTGTCGAACTGACTTGATACAATGACACTGTGTGCTAATTAGACAGTTAATTATGAGTTTTGCGTGTATTTTGAGGCTGTATAGGGATGTTTTCATTGCTATTTCTTGTAAACACCGGATATTAAACAGACATGAGTCACCAGGGGTTATAAAAATTGCCGAAGGCATGTTTTCCATCTGTATGTCAAAGTTTTCAAGAGTCAGTGTGAATTTATGTGCCCAAATAAATTCTGGGAGGGCCTTGAAAGAAATCTTTAACATTTTCACTTGCAGATGCACTCACTTTTGATTTAAAACCGAGGCTAAAAATCATACAACACATATTTGGCACAGCCTAACCAGGTGATATTTACTGATTTTGTCTGTTTTGCTAATGCAAAATTTCTTATAGCTTTTTTTTTTTTTTTTTTTTTTGGGTGTAGTCTGATTCTATTATGAAAAACAGATGTGATGTAGAAATACACAGAAAATAACTGACTCAATGGACACAATGAAATGTGCTTTCATCTGACAAAGAAAGGTATCAAGAAAAGCAAAAGCACAGTTTTCAACCCAGTATCAAATTTGAAGTACTGGAGCTGCTATCAGTATTGAAAAAATTCCAGTGATGCAGTACCAAGCCCTTTCCTTCCACTGATCTGCAAAAAAAAAAGCCTGACGGGGGTGACAGAGGATCCCCCGGGCTGTTAATGTTTCCAACTTGTCTTGAACTCCTGTGGAGGTGTACGTGCTAAGAAGTGGAATTAATACTCTACCCAAAGTGAGATATTGCTTCAAAGGGATCAGACTGAAAAACAAGTTTTACCTGTCCTATCAGTCAATATTCATGCTGATGTTGGTTGTTTATACCTCAGTGTTGAGTTTGAGTCTGCGGACGCCCAGGTCCACCCCAGTGAAGCTCTCGTCAGCGGCGATGGTATCGATCTTATTGAACTGGTTCTCTCTTATGGACGAGCCCACCGCTCTGTCGGCCTCGTAGTAGTATAGGTTGAAGGTTTCCTAGAGAAGAAACAAGCATTTAATGTGATATATAACCCTGGGTAACACCTTATCTATAATGAATAATAAATAATAAGTAAGGACATTTATAAATATTACAATGGTTTGTTGTATGTGTAACACTACAAATAGATTTTGTTGTCTGGTAGTCTTTTCTTTTTAGCATTTGATTGATTGTACAAATGATGCAGGCACCCCTTAAAGAAACAGAAAATCCTTAGAGGAAAAAATGTTTTTAAGGAATGTGATGTACATTGACAGTCCTGAAGGTAAATTTGTAGGACAAGGATAGCTGGATAGTATAATGGAAGATATGACTGGTTACTAAAACTTTACAACTTGACCTGTAATTGTAATTGTTGCACCGCCCTTGGGCCAATAAGTGTAATTTTGAGTGTTTTGTCAAAATTCGATCTAAGAAGACACACGGACACACAAATAAATTATGTTGCGCCCGCCTTGGGCCAATCAGTGTAATTTTGAAAACTGGAACATAGTGTTGTGATGCATAATTTTGTCAAAATCCAATCACTGATGTCTGTGAGATTGAATGCGATGGACAGATGGGTGAACAAACAATGAATGTATGACAACAATCTATAGTCAATTACACTATAGGCTGGAATGTGTACTTAACAGTTCAATGACTGCTAGTACACTTCCAAACTAAGGACAAAAGGAGAACTCATTCTGCTGGCACATCACCCATATTCAGAAATATAATAATAATAAGATATTTGTGACTGAGAACAAACTGACATTTTGGGAGTTTGTCCCACGGCCTCCTTACCCAATATGTGACGAGAGGATTGGTACCAAAATCATCTGTCTCTCTAGTAGATAGCTCTACCTGGTGCGCATGCTATATGCATACAGTAGCATACAATAGTAACCGTAGGTGATTGCATTATCCAAAGTATGAAGATAAATCTTTTAGTAATTCAAAGTTTGTATTGATTTTTATTCTATAGCCTGCAGACAACTTCTGAAAACAAAATGTCAGTCTTAATTCTGAAGTCCATTACGAAATAACAGCGCAAAAAACTAGCTATCTGGCTAACTTTGCTCACTTCCTGTGTCAACAAAAAAAGTTTGGCTCGAGAGATCTTCTGCCATTGAACGTGCATTATTTTTGTTGAAATTTATATTTTACCAATCTTCTAAACAAGCCTGGCAGGCTAACCATCCAGCCTTAGAGCTGTGACAAGTTCTCACTTTCTCACTTTTAGGATAATGCTAATTGCCTACGATTACTTGAACCCCCTAACGAGTAGTGAGTCTAATTTGCGACAGCGATGTAAAACGCTACCGCTGAGGTTCTCAAGGGGTCGCTGAAGTTTCAAATTCTACTGGTTAACAGCTTTAACATTTTTTTTTTGATCTAATAGATTCTCATAAAATATCATAAGATGTTAATGCACTGTGATTGCTTTACAGCTGATTGTGAATGCTTTATTTATGAAAGTCACTTATGGATATGGTGCATAGAAAATATAACCTTAAACCTGCTCTCTTTCTGTCTCTCCACTTTCACTCCTCATCTCCAACACTCTTCTGGTTACAGCTTCCCTTGCTGCTCCTGCACATTTCCTCCCTTATTCCTACCCTGTCCCCTCCCCCTACCTCCACTATCTCTGTGTCAGTGTTACCTTGCAGGTGCCCAGTACTCCAGGCATGCTGTTGCAGTCTCTCAGAGTGAACTTGACCTCGATGTAGATCCTCCTGGCTCCGTCTCGAGGGATCCAACCCGTCCTCAGCCAGTTGTTCTGGCTGGGGCTCATCACGTTACATACCTGGTTCAAAGCAATCATCGTCACCATCAACAACAACATCATCAATAAAAACGATCGTCATCTTCATTAAAGGTGCTACGTGTAGTGTTTCTCAAAATTAAGACCACATTTGTCTTCCTTTCCTGGTGTCGCTCCGTTTGTTTTTTTGAAGAGTAAGAAGAAGAATAAGAGCCGCTAGCAGCCCTTGATAACAGCTAATATGTATTCTGACGAGGTAAGCTAACATGAAGTTGAAACTATGCAGTTAGAATAATGGAACTGGAATAAAGTTTTGGATTACTTGCAAAGTCAAAATGTTTACTGTTTTGTGCCATAAAGCAATCCAGCAGGTTTCAAACAAATCCGACCCGGTGCCACACAATGTAAAATGCATTGTAGAGGCTGAAGCTTCTCAGCAGTGGTCTTGTGTGTTTACGGTAAGTCATACTAATGTCTCAAAATGAATGTGTACATGACTTATTGATATTGAAATGCTACACGTAGCACCTTTAATGCTGGTTTAGTGCTTCAAAGTTACAGGAATTGCCTCCTCCATCCATCCACTTGTATGGCTGCATATACACAGAGCTGACTCTGTGATTCAAACACAGTGGATGGCACAGAGAGCAGGGGAGATAGATGGCCACACACTGAGCACTTTACACACCTGGTACGTGTGGATAGGACTGAAGTACTCGTCCATCTCATTAATGGCATCCCACTGGGCAGAGAGAGAGAGAAAGGGAAAGGTTCCTGGGTCAGTCACACATTCAGGTACCCACATTGCTCAGATTAATATGCAGCAGCAGCCAAACCATTCAGCTCCGGTAACATCCATATTTCCCACATGAGCATCTGTGCGTGGTGGTCTCCCTAACCACATTTGAAGATTATTAGTTTTGACTTCAAATGAAACCTGATGACGAGTCCCGTCATACGATCGGCAGTCACGCTACTCCGGCAGGTGTATAATATGCTATATCTGAATCCCTCAGAGGGCGAACGGTATGGTTTGTTTCAAGTTTGCGGATGATTGGTTTCAAACCTTGTTATCTAAAAGACGGTGAGCTGGAGTGTTGCATGCCTTCACGGTCTAAAACAAACAGCAGAGGTTGTGTGTTTTTGGGTGATGCTTAAGAGCCAGCCTCTCTTGCACCTTCTCATTCTCATGTTTCTTTGCCTGAAGGCTTCATTTTATGACCGCAGTCGCCACAGTGAACACTAATAGAAAATCTCCATAAACGGTGTTGCACGGGAATAAATGCTAGGTTTAAGTATGCTAATGTATTCCACTTCAGCATGCCGGGAAAGCAATGCTAAATACATGCAATCATGTGTTCTACATTTGAGGACGGCGGAATTCAGTTAATCTAATTCCATTGGGACACATTTCCTTTAATGAGATGCCCCTCATGTATGCGATTAGATTTACATTGTTTACAGAATGCTGCTGGTGGACAATAATAGAATTATGAGGAGCAACCGTAAGTGAAATATGTGTTGGTATTTATAAATGCGTTTGTATGTGTTACACCTTGTGCTGTTCCCCCATCTGACTGCATTCAGCACCCAGAGAAAACTCAATCATAGGAAGCAGTCTGTTCCGCTCACACTCGGTGTGTATTGTGAGAAGATGCGCGCTGCACTCTGGAAGACCGCTATCGAGCTCCAGGAGAGAAAAAAAAAAAAAAAAAAAGCCTAGATTTCATGTAGTAGGACTCACAGGAAGATTAATCCCCAATCCAGATTTATTCGGATGCATCAGCGGGTCTGTGCACACACACAAACTTTTGCAGTGTGGGACGAGGTGATGGAAAATAATCCGGCCTCGCCACTCAAAATACTATTTTTGCTCTGGTGTTCACAAGCAATACGAACGTAAACATGCCATTTACATATGCATACATTTGCATTTCTGTTTGCAAAATACACTTGAAACTTAGATTTAGTCGTCACTTAACTGCCTGGGCCTGGTTAAACGGCTAAGTCAGTCAATTTGAGTGTCTTCAGGCTTCAGTCGAATCAACTGACAAACAAACTGGCAGACACACTGGCTGTGTTTACAGTACATCCGCACAAATTTTGCTCTTAACCCAGGTAATCAAGTAGGGTGGTTTGAGGCCATGCATGTAAACGTCATAACTGGGTTAGAATAAGCTGGTTAAGCTCATACTCATACATACACAGAATCATCTTACTGCCTTCACTTTTGGTTTTCACCAGCTGTGCAAACTCAGATTATACAGCATTATGGTACATTTTGGTGTCAACAAATACATGGTGGTGAGCGGTACTTACTACTGCTATTGGGATCATCGTATCAGAAGTAACCTACTATTGCTCAGTCAAAGAGGGAGGGGATAATATTCTGTTAACTGGTTTATTTATGGCAACAGGGAGACTCAGTTGCTGGGTTGCCAGTTTGAATCCCTGGACCAGCTGTGAAAATGTGGGTTGGGAAAGTGAATGAGTAACTGTCTCCCCTCCCTCAGCACCTGCTGTCAAGGCCCTTGAGCAAGGCACTGAACCCCCAACTGCTCAGTGGAATGAACGAATGTGAAGCGGAGCGGTGCAGGAAAAGGGCGTGGCGCTCGACTTTCTCTGGACAAATAAATTTAAAAGAAAGAAAGAAAGAAAGTAAGAAAGAAAGAAGGAAATTTCTCCATATAAACATAACCAATGACACAACACAACATATCATTTCTTCCTCCTCTACCACAGGAAAAGCAATCCTTTCCAATCTCTTCTCTTCAGCTGAACTGTGGCGAGGATTACAGGTTAAGGTGTACTGTGTATTGCACATTGGTTATATTATTATTATTCTGGCCCAAAATCTATTATCGAAATAATCACTTTCAGCCTTCAACAGTATCCAGAATGCATGATTTTGCAGCACGAGTGTTATACCCGCGTGGTATTTGTATGCAAACGTGCAGGAACGGAGACGAGCGTGCGATTGTGTTGCACCCCCAGTGCTCACCGTGTTCCTCCTGAGCTGAATAATGCTCGTGCGAGTGGCAGAGTAATTGAAAGGGAAAGCGTTGACCCTGGGAAGCTTTTGGCCAAACCCATCTGCACTTGGCCCCGGCTAAGAAGACCGGGCTTTTCCAAGGAAGCCCTTCAACTGCACCGCCGCCCTCCCCCCTCACCCCACCCCTCCCCTACACACACACACACACACTCCCCGAGGTGCCACCAGCCAAAAACCACTGGAATAATTAAGATGGAGGAAGTCTCACCCATCTCACCCTCCCTCATCCTCTCATCTTTATCAGCTAAATTGAAACCGTCCTTGAACTCGTGAAGACCCCGGCTAATTAGTGGGGTGTATAACCTCTCTATCTCCCTCATTATTCCCTCCTTGCCATCCTTGCCGTGCTCTCACCCTCTCCCTTTTTTTTTTTTTTTTCGTGGGAAATCTCAAATTTTTTTGCTCCCCTGTAATTTTCCGCAGGAGTGAAAAATCACAAGCGCCGAAGGCAGATTGTCAAGCGTTTGGGAGCTGTATGGCAAGCAGGGAGGGATAAGATTGGACTAGATTGGTTGTTGTTTGGTTGTGAGAATAATAGAAATCTTTTCTGCCTGTCCTCGGCAGACAGACAGGGAGAAGAAGAGAAGTCAGAGAGATTCAGCGGGGCGTGTTTATCTTCTGAGGGCCGCGATAAGAGAGTTTTCTATGGTGACGACAACAGAAATGCAGTGCTTCAGAGAGTGCCGGAGTGACAATGCAGTGTGTGCATGTGTGCGTGTGTGTGTGTGTGTGTGCGTGTGTCAGAGAGAATGAGTAAGACACAACAGAGACAGAGAGAGAGGGAGAGAGATAGGGGGAGAGAAATTAATTGGCTGTAAATTGCACATCTGTTTCCTGCCTGTCAACACGCTGCATCCCTCGTCAGGGACAATCAAATGTGGCAGTCACAGAGCAAGACACACACACACACACACACACACACACACACACACGACACGTGCATACATGATGCTCACATGCAAACAAGCCCACACATAAGTGCACAAAATATACATATAAAGTGTCTATCAACTGTACAAATGTATAGAAAATCTATTTTTATGGCATTTCCACTGTGGTGAATTGCATGACTGTGTAGCTGGTGTCAAACACTGGATTTTCCGATAGTTCCCTCAACTAAATTGAGACAAAAGACCCTGCTTATCGACCCTGAACTCATCTCTGGATAAATTCTTGGTCCTGTAACACTCTAACTCAAGTCTCTATCTGAGAACTTAGGGAGGATCTTTGTCATTTAAAGCAACAAACTGTACTCAATATATGTTTCAGGCGTCTTTTTTACCAATTTACTGCAGAAACACTGTAAAAGATTAGATTATTGTTTTTCCTTTAACACCACTGAGAGTCTTATACGCACTTTTGTATCGTCTCGTCTGCTGTACTGCCTTATTCTCCCGTCTCCATCGACAAGCCGTGGCACAGCTCCAAATATAGATATCTGCTGCCAGGTTATCGACAAAGACAGAACACCTCATCAGAGGATTGTAGCACATTTTGCTTCTCTACACTGATGACTTTTACAAGTGTCAAGCTCGGGCTAAAGACCAATACTGACCAGTCCAGACAGTGTTGTTGTGGTAAATAAATAGGAGGGTGAACTATGACTTCCATGTGATCATCGTAAGGGAAACGACCACCAATATACACAAAAATCAATTATATTATCAGAAATATTTGTTTTTTCCCTTAAAAAACACTATCATCTTACAACTTACATCAATTTGATACAACTGACTATGATGTAAAGTATGAGTTTACATCATGAAGGTTTCTGTCAGCCTTAAAAAGGTTCAAACAATTTTATCAACAGGCTTTTATGTCATCTGTTTTATTACCTACTGAATTTGGATTTGCCTGTGTTTTTTGCTCTGTGCCACTCATTTTTATTGTTTATTTTATCATTGCTTTATTTGCGAGGCACTGTGTAACATTTTGGAAAAGCATTATTTATATTAACAGTAATGTTACAGTATACAGAGGAGAGAGACGGTGGATGACATGCAATAGTTCAGTGCCGATGTACCAAATTTGAACCCGTGAACCCGGCAGTCTATTGATATTGAGACTGATATCATGAGTATCCTCATTACGCCAAATAAAGGCAAAGATAAAAGCTGTAAATCCAGGCCGCTGATAGTTTCTGATGTGCAATCTCTCATTTACTGATAATTGTGTTTCCAATCGGGACGCTCCGGGGTCACGCAGCCAAACAGCTCAGCCTCTCTTTTGCCTCATTGTGCCAATTAATACCCGTCTGATCCACGTTCCTCAATTCCTGTGATTCTCCTCGCTCCCCCCCCTCTCTCTCTTTAATCTCACTCCGCTTTGTTTTATTCAAGCCATTTAGCATTTCCATTTAGACAAAGAAGTCGCAATCTCGGTCGCCCGAAGATCAGAGGAGCTGTTGTTAAGCGGAGTGGAAGGCAGGCCGGCTTTTAATGCGGTCGCCTCCGAGGGTGGCGACTAAATCTTCCGGTCTGTTCTCATACGAGTCTGACGCCGCGCAGCATAAAATCAATATCAGCCTATTCATAAAGTATGATATGAAAGAGGGTGGATGCCAGAAAAGATGAAAGAAAGAAAAGGAAGATTGATTAAGAAATAAAGAAAGAAAACTAGTTGAAAAGAGAGTTGATTATGTGCTGCTGGTGTGATGTACAATAGAGAGGGAGTTGCCTGTTTAAAGCCCTATTCATCATTGTTTTTCTCTGAGTAAGCCTAAGGCGGTTATGGGTATAAACACATAGATTTTCGCAGGGTGTAGGGCGTGCTGATGGAAAATATTCCCTGCTCAACTTTCACATCCTGTACTAAGTGAAAATGCGAGTCCGCTTTGCTCCAAGGCTTCCACACAATACACACCGCCCAACCCACCAAACAAACCAACAAACATTACAGCATAAAAACATTGAAAAAGGCTCACCAAATCATTTTTTGAATGAAAAGTGAAAAGATTCTGTCATAGTGGGGCAAATGTGACAATATCTACCAATATACTCCAATATCCCCTGGGTATTAAGTAATATGACCTATGATATCGAGCATTATTGACTAGTAGGAATTGCAACAACACTGATAGAACTTTTCTCCTCCTACACAAGTCTCTGTCCCCTCGAGCTACGGTGGCCTTTAGGTGACACAAACAAAAAAAAATCTAATTTTCCCAATAGAGAGGAGTAAGTTAGCTAATTACAGCAGAGATCCAACAGAAATATTGATTAAATAAATAAATAAACACTGGAATAAAATGGTACTTATTGCCCCTTTAAATCACTGCTTTTGTGTACTTCATTTGGACTTTTTTCTTACTGTTTATGTGCCTTTGATTGTTGTTTGTTTATTCATATTTATAGATATATATATAAATATAATATTTGTCTTGATGCTGCTCTCTTGGCCAGAAAATTAAAACAAATTATGGAACTTCTTAAAGCTCTTTGTTGACAAAATGAGAAACAGACTGGATTCTCTACAATTTAGAAACATTGATATCCAATTTAGGGTAATGCTTATTTTTCCCGCCAAAATCGATGAACAGAGTTTTGTAAAATAACCCTTTATCTTTAAAATGTAGGTGTGTAATAGGTCAGAAGAGCAAACCTGCAACATTTTATGAAGGCTTATTTGCAAAATCAAATGCAATATAGATGTCTTATTCAAAAAATAAAAAAATTGAAAAAAGGAATGCTCAATTCAGTGGTGACATCTAATTACTATTAATTACTTTTGGATTACTTGCTCCATATTTATAGACTTTCATACTCTTACAAACCAAAATACCTTTTTCTCCTTAAACAAATTTCAGCATAATCCAACATGCAATCATTTGTAATCTGATTACAGTAAATTTGTGATAATACCTGACAGACTTCAACATTCATTTCAACAATCAGATTACGGTAATCCAATTACTTGTAATCCATTACTCTTACTTGCCTGGATTAAACCCTGCAACACGCATGTGTTTTGGAGGAGAGCGGTTGAAAGAGAGGCAAGAGAAAGCCGAAGAATAGTGTCTTCTTTGAAAGATCTAATTTCAGATTAGCGTGTTCGATGGAGGTTTCCTTTGAACCCATATACAGAGAGAGAGAGAGAGAGAGAGAGAGAGAGAGAGAGAGAGAGAGAGAGAGAGAGGGGGGGGGGGGGGATAGAAGGAGGATGATGAAGATGGAGCGAGAGTCAGCGGGGGATGATGGCTGTGTAACGCACAGTGTGCTAGCTGGTGGCATTTCCAGGCTTAATGCTGGGCTCTATGTGAAGTAACAGGTCTGCATATTAACTCAGTGGAAATATCAGGATCTGCCCAACACCTTTCTGCCTCTCAGACTATCAGCCACACAACCAGAACAGACTTAATAACTTAGCTCCTGTATGTGTGTGTGTGTGTGTGTGTGTGTGTGTGTGTGTGTGTGTCTGTGGGCACTTTGACAGCGATAACCTTTCTGGAATATGAGTGTTAATTGCACTGGTCTAGGATCAGTGGGGGAGATGGTGTAATTGCTATCTATTCTGAGATGCAATTTTTACAGAATAGTGTGTGTGTGTGTGTGTGTGTGTTTCTGTACTGCAAAAGTGTGCAAAAAAGATGGAAAACTCCAAACAATGAAGAATAAAAAGAATAGTATAATATTCATGGCATTTGATTAAAGTTCATGAAAAAAGTAGTTTGTGTGTGTGTGTGTGTGTGTGCCTGACAGAGTATCAGAGGCAATTTTCTGGCAGTATCCATCTGCACAATCACGTACTGTCACAGGTAACAACTGCACCTGCCTTACACCCAAGGGGGTTATGCGTGCGCGCGTGCATCTGTGTGTGTGCGTGTACATGTGTGGGTGTGTGTGTGTGTGTAGGTATGTGTGCGTGTGCATCCACAATAGCTCAGACAGCAACATCTGGGTCTCTTCGTGGCCTCTGTTGACCTCTCCAGGCCTTCAGCACTGTCAGCGGGGAACGCTTGGCCAACGTCCTTCTCAATTCTTTGCTGCCAAGCCAAATTTATTCATATCATCCACCTGTTCCACCATGGGAGGAAGGACTACTTGTGGCCAGGAATCACCCAGGTCCGTTGCTCAAATAGCTTCTCCGAGGAACTGCAGCGGTGCTACACTTCAGTTCGGTTTGGACCAACTTCTTCCACATCAGTCGACTCCCAGCGACCGCCAGCTTCCAAGGGAGCGGCTCCTTGAATCCGAGGACTTGTGGCCCATTTTTCAGAAGCCCATTTCATTTCAGCAGTGCGCCCCCCCGCTGTGCCTATTGAAGCTGACAGCAGAACGGGGCTGTCTGTCAAACCCCCCCCCCCCCCCCCCGCCCGCTGAGACAGAGGTGGTCCGCCTGCCTCTCCTCCAGCATCCAGCATTGATCATGAAAGTCAAACCTGGATCACGCGGGGCTTCGGCTTCCATCGGGGGAAGCTCTGGCGCAGGATCTTTCACAACGAGACTGTCCACCTCCGCACCTGAGGTGACCGTCTCCCAAGCTGCCTCCGCACCACCGCGCGCTCTCTGAAGCGCGGATCACTTAAGAGACGGCGCGTCGAGACCCCTCCGGCGATCCGACGCGGGAACGCCCCGCGGCACATCCTCGCCTTCACCTGGCGCGTTTGTGAAGCTCGTGCCGAAATACCCTGGAAGAGCAGCTGCAGAAGCGCACATTAGCACCGGGATCAGCCGGCAGCAGCTGTGCCGTCTCGGCCGTGTCTCCGTCTCACGGGATCTTGTACGGCCAATTACACCCACAGCGGACGGTCACCGGGAGGGCAGAAGAAGCAGTTCAAAGACTAGTTGGAAGTGCGCTAAGGAAGTGTGTAATCAGACCTGGGGGATGTTGCTGCTGATTGTAACAGGAAGGGACTTGAGGAAGAGAGGACAGGAGATGTGTTGGGCTTATTCATTACTTGGTGCAAAAGTGATATCACTATTTTACTTAGCATTCCCTGCACTGTAAAAGCTCAGAATGCAATTTAGCGAAACACAAGTTAATCATTAACTCATTAGCTTACAATTCCTAGTTATCAGCTTCATAACTTGCAATCATGAGTTCACTATTTATGACTTAACATTTTGAGTTGAAGGAACAGGTTACCAACTATTGATCATATAACAGTTTAATATGTAGCATTGTTAGTTTTTTAGCACACTTCCCTGTACGCATGAAGTATAATGTTACAGGATAGAGACTTGGTATGTATGGCAGTGAGTTTTACTACAGCTAACTTAGATCTGAATTTCATTTCAGTCCACTTGCAATTGTTTCATTACTTGTTATAGTATTGTTATATTCCACTTGTTATACTACTTTTCCATTGCATCCCCAAATTTGCAAG